>NC_141598.1:370000-655000 GCF_047967505.1 Dipteris shenzhenensis | reverse complement strand
GCCCCCGACACATCAAAATTGACTGATTTTCGTCATCTTTCAACTATAATGTATAAATACAAAAAGAAGACAAGTGCATGGACAAGTGATGTTGTGATTGAATCAAATTTACTAATTTCTTTATCAGTTGCTACTTTACTTACTAATAATTTGCTCATTACTTTCTTAATTTGTTAAAAAATAGATTTGTGATTGATTATTAATTTATATATTAATCATAATTCAAGAGATTTGCTAATTACTTTCTAATTTGTTAAGAAATAAATTTGTGATTGATTATTAATTAATTTATTAACCATAATTCAAGAGTTGTTGATATCAACATAGAGGTGGTGTAAAAATACACCATTTTGTTGAAAATGATGCATGGGATATCTTTCTTTAGGAAATTGCTTTGGTCATATTTACCACAAGGTTGAAAGTGGCACACACTCGTGAAATCAAGACTAAGTACTTGTCCAAAACTCATTGCTTCATTGCACACATAGCACATGTTGAATTCTTGTCAAGTTTTTCATTCACGTTTTCACGTTTGCATGAATGGGTGATCACATGTCATTATTTTCATTCCCCGCCAGCGTGAATATTCGGTGTTCACGCTGGAGACCGGCTGAATTAACTGATAAACCAAGGAAAACTACCGCTGGTAACCTTCTAATTATCGCCAGTTACGCACACTTTACCGACGGTATAATTAATATCACCGACGGTAATACTTCAAATTACCGTCGATAGTACATATACTACCAGAGGTAGTTTTTCCCTTCACTCATGAGCATTGTCAACTTGTGGTTTTGGTAGGGAATGTGTTGTGTTTCTATCGACAATGCACTAATAATGTCACCAAGAGCCGACAAGGATTTATTTATACTCTGAGCTTCCTTTAGTTGTTCCCCAGTTGATCCCGACTTCTTAATCCTCTCAGAACTAGCCAGATCAACAAAGCTCAATTGCCATCAAACATAAATATTTTAAAAACCTCTACATGCAACGATGTATATGGGTCTCATATTGAAGTCTTTTTGTGCACAAAATGAAGAGAATAGATTTATTAAAAAAAACCATACATAATTTCATTGTAAAAACAAGTCACCTTTCCCTTCACTTGCACTTGTGTTTGAAGATTGGTACTCTCGATAACAATTGATAGTATGAGGTGAGACCTTAAACTTTCTGCATTCATCTGTGTTCCAGATGTATGCCGTTTCTCCAAACCTTTAGCCACGACAACTTCCAGCTCCTCCCTTGTTGACATTGATAGAATCGTAGCATTCTCTACCACGACTAACCCCTGAAAATGTCAAGAAATCAGCTCTCTGACCTCTTTGCCAGTACATTAAATTTACGACAGAGATACATTCCACATACATAATAAAAACAGGTGAATAATCAGAATGCAACTTCCTGTACAGCTATCACCAAAGATAAGATTTGAGACACCAATAACCTTGCATGATCTGAAAAATGCTTTCAAAGTTTTTAAACCTATTGGCATTCCTAAAACTGAAAAAGACACCCATTTTCATTTTTAATGACCTTTTATAACTATTGAAAGAATTTGTGAGTCACTCAGTTCAAGAAGATCACATTCACGGGAAAAGATGTCCAGTGAAAGTCTGCTGAATTTCTTCTAATGTGCTTATTAATATAGACAGGAGAACCAAAATTTAAAACATACTCAAGACCTGAACATGGGTGAAAATTGGTAAATCCAAAAAGGATTCCTTGCATTGGTCAGTGGCTGAAGTGCTCAATAACAGAATTTGGTATGATGTCTTAGAAGACACGAAACCATGATGGATTTGGGTAATTCTCCATTTGAGCATTGGACCTATGGGAAACCAAAGTTTTTAGCAGAATCCTGTTTCAGGTTGGCCTTTGTCTCAGATAGCAGCCTATGCCAAGGTGGTGTAGCTCACAAATTACCATCCGGATCCCTGGTGATCAAATAATGTGCATGTTGGTTCATGTTGTTCCATGTGGAGTTCTATGAGGCTCATGACATAAGGAACAATCTCATGTTTGCTAGTCTCACTTGATCCTCCTAGAGTTACATACTCTCAAGTTACATGACCTATTAATGAATCGATACCCCACATCCTTTGAAATGTGGAGTAGGCTCATGGTAACACTTCAAGGAAACATGAAGGACCTTAGTGAAAAAGATCGGTTAGTAAACCACCCCTTGGCATTCTACCCTATTTTTGGATTTTTGACCAAAATGACAAGGGCAGGGGGTGTGTCTTGGAGGTTGATTTGCATCAACGGAGGTCTTTTCATAGAGGGGACGAGGTTCTTGTGTGCGTTGCCCCCTTGGTCTCTTCGGTTGAGTGTGTCAGGCCTTTTTACCAGGGAGGTGGCTACCCCCGTGGTCTCTTTAGTGACTTGTGCCATCTTTTTACCACGGGGACAAGGTTCTTGTGTATACTTCCCCCACAGTCTCTTCATTATGGCATGTTGCAGTGGGTGGCATGTGGCTTTAGTGCTTGAAATGACGTGATGGTGCACTATACTCACCATTATGCTACAATGATTAGTCACTTACTTGGATGAGTGGTGGGCTTGCAGTGCATTGGTGAACCATTTGGAGCATTGCTACACCTTTGCCGTGACTTTGTCCTTCTACTTGCTGACGAGTGCATGGATGCCATTAAAGGGTAGCTTTGTGGGCATGGCCTGCTACAAAGGTTCTTGTGGTTCCACCCCTTGCGAGGCGGGTTCTTGTAGTTCTTCGAGCAGGTGTGTTGACGTCCGTGGCCGCTTTGACTCGATGGAGAGGTGGCATTAGTCCAAGGCAGGTTCTTGTGATGCCATCCGTTACGAGATGGGTTCTTGTGTGACTGCTTGGACTCGCCCTATTGTGGGTTGTTGGCCCTTCCTGATGGGCTCCCAAGTGGGTTCTTTTGTGGCCACTTGTTGTATGTCTTGTCGAATGTCTAACAACTTGAGAAGGAATGAGGAAGGTTCTTGTGGTACTTCACCATGCAATGAATACTTGAAGACGGTCGCAACTACTTGCTTCATCTTTTTGTCCGAGGGGATAGGTTCTTGTGTTGCTATCCCTTGGGCCTCTTTGTGATGGGTGGGGGTGACATTCTTTTTGTTCCAGGGGATAGGTTCTTGTGTGTCTAACCCTGGAACCTCTTCGATGGTACTGGTGCATGTCTTGTCATGGCTCAATGTGGCAGGTTCTTATGGAGCTATCCCTTGGGTTTGTCAGGCGAGGGGGATAGGTTCTTGTGGGCCTATCCTCTAGGTGTTCTCCTTGTGACCTCCATGGGTAGTCTTTTTGTCCAGGGAGATAAGATCTTGGGGTGCTATCCCATGGACCTCTTCGGTTGTCTGCCGTCGTGCCATCGTTTCATCCGAGGGGATAGGTTCTTGTGTTGCTATCCCTTGGACCTCTTCCTTGTGTCGCATCTGGATGGCTTTGGGCCTCCACTGCCTTCTTGGCCATGTGATAGGTTCTTGTGGTGCTATCACCATTGTCATGTTAGACCGTGGGGCCTTAGGCTACCACACCCATGTTGTATTCGGTTGGGGTATTGGTGGGTTGCAGTTTTGCGAGACGGTATTCTTTCTCTTAGGGACCCAGATATAAGGATTTCCTTCATAATAACCCGGGCCCTAAGGATGTGGCACAGAATCCACCTATCATGACATGGTTACCTTCATTGGTTTCGTGGTCGTTGGGTTCTTTTGATGTGAGGTTGTTTGGGAAGCCAAACCTCTACTTCCTGGGTCCTCTCCTCCGTTGGGGAAAATAAGTTCTTACGGACCCATCGCTGTGTCATTTGGATAGGGGGAGGAGGTATCTAACTTGGGGCAAGGTTCACTGCCTTCAAAGGAGAGGCTCGTGTCAGCATTGAGATGACAGCCGCCTCCATCATGGTGGTACTAGGCTGAACCTTGACACCCTTGTTGCATAGTGGTACCATTGTGAGGCCATTGGGAAGGTACAGGGTGGAAGTTTCTTCCATCTAATTGATGTGACAGAAAGTTTCTACTATCCATGGTCTTCCTAGGATCACCTGTTCTTGCAGTGTTCCTGCACAAAGTACTTGCATGGAAATAGGTGGTTAGCAACCAGAGTAGGTATTTCTATTGACCCTACCACGCTTGTACTTTGTCCATTTATTGCCACCATCCTAGAGCATGTAGGGGTGAGAGGTACTTGGTGGAAGTGTTTAATGAATGTCTCGAACGAGATCAAGTTGTGGCTTGCCCTCGTGTCGATCATGGCTATAACCTAGGTCTTCCGTCCTTGTACTTGCAGACCTACCTTTATCCTTACAGGGGGGATGGCTGTGTTCTTCATCATCTAAGGTCACAAGAGTCGCCATATTGATATTCATGGTGGCCCTATCTTGTGCCTTTTTGTTTCTTGCATCGGCCTCTCATTGTGCCTGTTGCTTCTTCCCAATCATTTTTGCCTAAGTCTACCATCCTCATCATGATTATAATTAAGGTTTTGTTGCTACTCTCGGGTAGGCCATTGGCTTGGGGGTAGTATGGTGTAGATTTGCTATGTATAACAAGGAATTTGGAGAGTAAGACGGCTATCACTTCATTAAGAGCGAGCCGCGATCACTAACAATGACTAAGGGACACCCAAATCTTGATATGACTTGCTTGTACAAGAATTTAGCTATGGAATGAGCATAATTTCTCCTTATTGCCCTCTCCTATGCCCATTTCATGTAGTAGTCTATTGCTACAATGATATAGCGGGCCTGTGTGTACTTGGCAATGGGGCTAATGGGTTCGACAAAACCAATACCCCACTTCTTGAAGGGTTGATCTTCCATGACTCTTGTCAAAGGCACGCGGTTCTTTTGTTTTGGAATAAGTGTTCTTTGGCATTCATTGCATCCTTTGACAAACTTGGCAGCATCCATAAAGAGTGATGGCCACCAAAGTCCAACTTGCATCACCTTGTGTGATGTGGTCTTGCCTGCAAAGTGTCCTCCTGCCATTCTTGAATGAGGTTGTTCAAGCACATCCACGAATTTGTTTTCTCGTACACATCTTCGTAATATGCCATCATTTCCCTATTTCTAGAGCTGACTGGCTATGAGGTGATAGGGGACTGCATCCTTTAAAAGTTTGTGGGCCCTCTCCTTGTTTAACGGTTGGTCCTCTGGGAGTCCATTGGCGAGGTAATGGATAATCTCTTCTTCCCATTCTAGCACTGAATCGAGTTAAAAGAGGGGGGCATTGGGAAGATCATCATCAACTCCCGTGGGTGGTTCTCCATTAGCAAGTGGTCAGCTAGGACATGTTGTGAGCCTTTTTGCACTATGACGGTGAACTCAAACTCTAAGAGGATGAGCATCCACCTCATAATGCATGCTATCACGCATAGTTTGTCCACTAAATAAAGCAGGGCCCAATGGTCCACGAAGAACACAAATTTGTTGGCCAAAAGGTAGTGGCGGAGCTTGTGCACCGCATACACTATAGCCAATCCTTCTCATTCTGTGGTCGTATAATTGACCTCTGCTTCATTCAATTGCCGTTTGGCAAACGTGATTGGATAATTAAGATTATGTGCTCACGGTTGTGCCAGCACACATCCTATAGCAAATGTCGAGGCATCTATGTGAACATGAAAGATCACATTCCAATGAGGGTTCTTCAGGATTGGTGGTGAGACAAGGGATGTCCTTAGTTTGTCATAGGAGTATTGGCACTCCTCTATCCATTGGAAATGGACTAGAAGCCTATATAGGGGTCGTGCCAGCTTGGCATAATCCAAGATGAATCTCCTATAGTAGCCGGTGTGTCCCATGAATCTTTGGACACCTTTCACATTGGTTGGCAGGGGTAATTTTTCTATAACCCGGATCTTTCCTTCATCCATGGAGATCCCGTTCTTGGACACACTGTGTCCGAGAATCACTCCATGCTTTACCCAGAATTGACACTTTAGTGGGTTAAGTGATATGCAATATAAATGGCATTTTTCAAATACATTTCTTAAGAACTTGAGGTGTTCCTCCCAATTGGAGTTAACACACAGATCATCCAAGAAAACCTCAAGAAAGTCTCTTAGATACTCTTTGAAAGCTGTGCTCATCAGCCGCCATTGGAACGGGGTATTTGTCAAGCCAAAGAGCATAACCCTATACACACATACCCCCATTTTGTAATGAATGCTATCTTATTCTGATTAGGGGGGTCTATTAGGACAGTTGTATCCGAAAAAGCCGTGAAGGAAGCTATAAACCTCCTTGCCCGCTACTCCTTCGAGCACATGTTCTGTGAAAGGCAAGGGATAATGATCTCTTCTTGTTGCTGCATTGACCTTCTTAAGGTCAACACACACCCTTATTTTGCCATTTTTTTCATGACAATCAAGATTGGGGATACCCAATCGGTGTGCTCTATGGGGTAGATGAATCCTACGTCAATGAGCTTTTGAAGCTCCTGTTTGACAATCTCCACGTACTTGGGATTCATCACGTAAGCACGTTGCTGGGCAGGTCGTACATTTTCAATGAAGGGTATGGTGTGCTTTACCACATTGGGGGGCACTCCCTTCATATCGGTATACTTTCAAGAAAAGCAGTCCTTGAACTCCTTGAGGATAGCTATAAGCTCTGCCTCGTTCTTCCCATTCAAGTCCGTGGCAATGTAGACCGGCTAAGGGTCTTGTCCTTCGTCTGTTAGGTTGACTTCTTTTACATCTAGAGGTCCATCATAGGAGATTTTTTTCCCTAATCCTACCTCTCTCTACGCTTTCTCGAAGGTGATAGGCCGATCTTGGATGGTGTACACTTTATAGTGGGAGGGGACCTTCCGGAGATCTTCTTTATCCACTTCCCTAAGATTTAGCTCTTTCATCGTCTAGAGTCTCAAGATTTTCCTTCTTCTTGGCCTCTTGAGCCTTCTACTTGCGACTCTTTTTTGGCTCATCTCACGTAATGGTGTCCGTGTAGCCGATAGGTGTCATGATGCTACTCAAACAGGAACCCCATTCTGGAGTGAACTCTTGGTGTACTAGTCGAATTATTTTTACACAAGTGGTGGTGGTGGTATCTGACATTGCTTCCTCTATTTCCAACCTCTGTGTGCCCTGGCCTAGTGGGAGGTCAAGAACGGCTAGCAAATGCATCTAGTTCTCAGAGTCTTTCGGCTCTGAGAGTGCTTCATAGCTCGAATATCTAACCTCTCTGCTTCCTATGCCTGTGTAAGGATGAATTTTTTTTTTAAAGCACTTCTTTTGGTGGTAGTTGACCCATCTACAAATAAACATCCGTTTATAGGGCGGGCTTTTCATTTGGTCAAGTCTACCTCTATGACTTCCTCCCCCTGCCTTAGATTAATGTAGTTGGTGGACCAGTCATGGACTAGTTGGGAGAGTCACATGAACGGGCATCTTAAGATGATATAGAAGGAGTCTCTTTGCTTTTGGAAGTCCATAAGGACGAACGAGATCCTAAAGAACATGCAAAAGGTGGTAATGGGTATATATTTCACCATGCCTAGTGGCTTTGCCATCGCCCCATCTACTAGCTTGACTAGGAGGTTGGTTGGTTGGATTTCACGCTTTCCCTAGGCTTCCCAACATTGCCTCATGATGAGGCTTACCCCTAATCCTCCTTCTAAGATTGTTGTAGCTTTGTGACTATGATAGGAGATAGGTATCACAGTGTTAGTGTCATCACCCTCAAAGTAGTGACCTAACTTATTAAATGGCACCTTAGGGAGAGGTTTCCCTTCTGACTGAGTACCATCACTATGAAATGAGGGGGTTGGCTTTGGAGATTGCTTGGCCTGGACCTTGCATCTTGGTGTAGGAAGTTGCCTGTTCATCCAGTTGGAGAGGTCTTGCCAAAGGGTTGGACATCCTTGCAGCAATGTGGATATGGGCATCTTTACCTCAGTGGTGGACAAGAAGGTTGTAAGACCTACTATGTCATTGGGTCCCTCTGTTTGGCCTATTCCTTGTGATTTGCTCTCATCAAAGTTATAGAAGGACCTATTGTCCTGCATTCCTGTCTTGGGTACTATGAGATCTTCATCAAATATTCTACCCTTGAAGTCGGGTTGGGAATCGTCTTCTTCCTCTTGAGCCTGGCCTACCTTGGGCTCTAGGTTTACCTATGATGTTACCCAATCGTGGAGACTTTGGTACTAACGGGTTTGGGTACCTAGTAATTGGTGAGGGTCTTGGTCCCACTGGAATGTACGTCGGAGCTATGGTCCCAAGACTCAGACCACTAGCTAATGTACCTAGTATAGGGACCAATGTGGGTCCTTGATCTCTAATCAATGAGGGGACAACTGTGGGAGGAGGGATTGGAGCTCTCAACCCCGTTGATTGGGATTGAGTGGCATCATCCTCATTATCCTCTGGAATGTCTCCCAAGAATGGCTCTAAATATGGTGAAGGTTGATAAGGGATTTCCACCCCTGGGTTGGTTCCGTGGAGGTCGTAGGGTAATGAACACCCTAGTAGTATGTACCTCGGTATTGCGTACCATCCTCATGATCTCCTAAGTTTTGGCTTGGGGGGATGTACACACTCCATAGACTGCATTGTGGGCCCAACATGTTGAAACGGGGTATGGGTGCCCCTGGCACTTGTCTGGGTGGAGGGTTCCATGAGGTTCCCTCACCGGATGTTCTGTTGTATTTGGCCACAGGGTCGAATGTCGATAAGTGGGGTTCATAGGCCATGTCTTGGGCTGACTGCACCTCATGAGCCTCTTGATCTCTTTGTAGAGCTGCTATGTAGGTAGGATGATCAGCTGGTGAAGCACAAAAGTGAAGTGTTCAGCCATTTCAAGGCTTTTAAGGCCATGGTTGAAAAAGAGAAAGGTGTGCATATTAAGGTACTAAGATCTGATGGAGGGGGAGAGTACTTTTCGGAAGAATTTAGTGAATATCTGAAAGAACAGGGAATCCAAAGGAAGTACTCATGCAGGTCTACCCCTCAGCAGAATGGGGTTGCAGAAAGGAAGAACAGGCATATTTCAAAAGTAGGACGGGCGATCCTAAATGAGAAAAATATGCCTGACTATTTTTGGGCTGAAGCAGTAGCAACTGCTGTTTATATTATGAATAGAACCCCCACTGCAGCTGTCCATGGCATGACGCCTGAAGAAATGTATGCATGCCAAAAACCAGATATTTCTCACTTGTAGGTATTTGGTTGCATAGCTTATGTTCATGTTCATGATGAAAAAAGAAAAAAGCTGGATCCAAAGGCAGAAAAATGCATCTTTATTGGATATGCTCTACACCAGAAAGGGTATCGTTGTTATAACCCTTCCACTCGCAAAATGCAAGTGAGCAGAGATGTTGTTTTTGATGAAATGAGTAGTTGGTATGCACCAACTGTTATGGTAGGAGATGCAGATGCAGGAAATGGGAATGCTGCAGCAAATGCAGAGCAGCAATCTCAAGCCTTGAGTGGACCCGGAGAGTCCTCTACTAGTGGATCCAATGCATGGATAGGGAGATTGAGATCTAGTGAATCATCACATGGCAGTCCTGATAGTGTTGTGCAGGTATCACGTAAGGGAAAAGAAAAGGTGGACCATGCTTCAGTGTTTGATGTTTTAGCTGGTAGCTCTCATGTTGATGGAGAGTCAAGTGGCTCTGAAATGAGCCTCGATGAGGAAATTGGGATTCCTTCTGTTGTCACACCTGGTGCAAGAAAAAGCAGGCATGATTTAAAGACTCCTGCAAGTGATCCAGTTGTACGCAGGTCCACTCGTGTTAAGTATCCAGTTGACAGGCTGAGATATGATGGGTATACAGCACATCACTATGCTTATATGGTCAAGGTTCTAGAGGAACCAGAGCCTACATGCTTTGAGGATGCAGCAGGGCATAAAAATTAGGAAGCAGCTATGGATGAAGAGATGGCTGCCTTGGATGCAAACCACACTTGGGATTTGATGCCTTTGCCTCATGATAAGAAGGCTATTGGCTGCAAGTGGGTTTACAAAGTAAAGCACAATGCTGATGGGTCTGTTAGCAGGTACAAGGCAAGATTGGTTGCCAAAGGTTTTGCACAGACATATGGAATTGATTATGAGGAAACCTTCAGCTCGGTTGCAAGAATGGCAACCGTGAGAGTAGTAATTTCTATGGCTGCTGCAAAGGGATGGTCTTTGCATTAGATGGATGTGAAGAATGCCTTCTTGCATGGTGATTTGCAGGAAGAGGTTTATATGATGCAACCAGAAGGTTATGAGGATGATGCACACCCCGATTTTGTATGCAAGTTGCGCAAAGCCTTGTATGGCTTAAAACAGGTGCCCAGGGCATGGTCGGACAAGATAGGGCAATATCTTGTCGCTATTGGATTTCAGATTTCCAATTCAGATTTTTCACTTTATATGAAAAGGACAAACAGGGGGATTGTGCCTGTAGTCATCTATGTTGATGACTTGATTATTACAGGTGATAGTGATGCAGACATTAATGAAGTGAAGCTACTTTTGAAGCAGAAATTTAAGATGAAGGATTTGGGAGAGCTGTGTTGCTTCTTGGGCATTGAGGTTATTAGATCCCCGAGTGGGATATGGCTGTTGCAGAGGCAATATGGTTCGGACATGCTATCCAAATATGGGATGACAGGCTGTAAGCCTATTTCTATTCTATTGGAGCAGAATGTGAAGCTCAATGCAAAGACAGGTAAGCTTCTTGAAGATATTACTATGTACAGGCGCATACTAGGTAGCTTGATTTACATGACTATAACCAGACCAGATTTGAGCTATGCTGTGGGGCTGGTGAGTCAGTTTATGCAGGCACCGAGGAAGCCACATTTGGATGCGGCTAGACGCATACTGTGGTATGTGAAGTCCACATTGCATTATGGACTGTTTTATGAAGCTAGGTGTGCATTACAAGTACATGGGTACACAGATGCTAACTGGGCTGGTAGTGTCTCAGACAAGAGATCTACTAGTGGTTTTATGTTTTCCCTTGGGAGTGCTGCCATCAGTTGGAGCACCAAGAAGCAACCGACAGTTGCCTTGTCGAGCACAAAGGCTGAGTACAGGGGTGCAGCGATGGTTGCATGTGAGGTAGCTTGGTTATGGAAGCTACTTGTAGATATGGGATAGTCAGTTCATGCAGCAGTTGTCATTCATTGTGACAACATTAGCAGCATCATGCTTGCTAATAACCCAGTTTATCATGCTAGAACGAAGCACATTGAGGTGCATTATCACTTTGTGAGGGAGAAGGTTCTAGCTGGTGAGATTGATCTTGTTTATGTCAGCACTGAGGAGCAAGTGGCTGATATTTTTACGAAGGCATTGGGTACCGAGAAGCTTCGCGGATTTAGGAGCTTGCTTGGTGTACTTGAGATGGATTTGAGCTTGAGGGGGAGTGTTGAGATATCAAGCTCTAGCCTCGATATATCTCTTGGGTGACTATCATTTATGTCACCACCTATGTTGGTTGTACTCATGGTGTAGTTAGACTACCACGTATGTTTTTGGTTTGGGTTCACGTATGAACCACGTATTCTAGGGTTTGACATATAGGGTATACCCTATTGTAGTGTTGTTGTGTGCTATTTTCAACTAAGTGAAGATAAGCTTCAGCCTCCACACATCGTGTCTCCTCTCTTGTGTATGTTGTGAAGAAGCTACAATCGAGTCTCCTCCCTCTCTCCCGCATTCTTTACACAAAGCACATTGAGGTGCATTATCACTTTGTGAGGGAGAAGGTTCTAGCTGGCGAGATTGATCTTGTTTATGTCAGCATTGAGGAGCAGGCGGCTGATATTTTTACGAAGGCCTGAGAAGCTTCGCAGATTTAGGAGCTTGGTGTACTTGAGATGGATTTGAGCTTGAGGGAGAGTGTTGAGATATCAAGCTCTAGCCCCGATATATCTCCTGGGTGACTATCATTTATGTCACCGTCTATGTTGGTTGTACTCGTGGTGTAGTTAGATTGCCACGTATGTTTTTGGTTTGGGTTCACATATGAACCATGTATTCTATGGTTTGACATATAGGGTATAACCCTCTTCTATTGTAGAGTTGTTGTGTGATATTTTCAACTAAGTGAAGATAAGCTTCAACCTCCACATCTTGTGTCTCCTCTCTTGTGTATGTTGTGAAGAAGCTGCAATCGAGTCTCCTCCCTCTCTCCCACATTCTTTACACCGGAAAAGTAGGAAAAATGCAAAAAAACAAATAGGCAAATAGGAACTGGAAAAGTAGGAAAAATCAATGTCAAATAGGCAAATAGGAACTTCGAATGTCAGTAAAAATAAATGTCAAATAGGAAAAGTAGGAACTGGAAAAGTAGGAAAAATTCATGGGGATCTATCAACATTCGCACGGGTAAGTGTTTCCTGACAAAAAAGTTTTCGATCGACTATGTCCATCGCCTAAGCGATTTTGTCTGATTTTGAGCATGTTTTTGGGGTTTTCTCGACCTATGATGTGTCAGGGGTGTGTGGGGAGAGCTACTCTAGGTGTGTATGACAAAAAAATAAGAAAAAACAACAAAAACATGGGTGAACAGAATTTCTTGAGATTTCTGTCCATTTCTACCCCTAGTTTCCGTCCAAAAAAAGCTTAAAAATGCAAGTTTTGTGTATTTTTTGTGGGGTTTCTTTTCATTAACAGATTGGCTAGGCTACCGCACTACTCTATGTCCAATCTGAGCTACTTCCGTCCCAACAAACTCCTAAAAAGACTAAAAACTCTATCTACTCTCTCTCTCTCTCTCTCTCTCTGCCCCCTATGCCTCCACCACCAGCTCCTTTCATCAGAGCTAGGAAATGGGTTTATCGAAAGGAGGAGGATAACGTAAAGAAACATGCACCTAATCTCCAGCAATGGCGATACAAATGTTAACTCATGGGCCTACCTCGAGAGAACGTGTCATGGGGATCAAGATGCTATGTCGTGGAGGTGCTCCATGCCTCCGACCACTTGCCATAAGTCGACGATCGCCTCCGTCACACTCCCTTCTGCAGGTATCACACGCCCATGGCTCCCAAAATCTCACTGTTCGATGATCTGCAAGAAGGGGAAGGGGGAGGGCGGGGGGAGAAGATACGTAAGACCGGGGTGAAGGGGAAGGGGGAACGCGTAACGCAGCAGCAAAGAGCAGGCAGTAATGGAAACAAGCAATCATAACTCAAACACAACACAAGGGAGTGGGAGGGAAATGGATAGCTTGTATTCCTTGAAAATGATAATGAAGACTAAAGTCAAAAGTCTTGGCCTTTATACAAGACCTTTTTCAAAGAGATGGTCTAACCCTAACTTCCAGTACTATACCTAATTCTCTAATTTGGTCAAATTAGACCCAAATTGAGATCTGATTGGTGCGGCCTCTTCCTAGTAGTATCGGGAACAACATATACAAGGCTTTCTATTTCCCTCCTCTCATTTCAATTAAGTGGCCTCCGCTTTATACAATAAATGATGTGTTTCTGCATATGTACAAAAGAATGCCAAAAATGTAGTCGGTGCCCACTAGCTTTGTTAACCTTGACAAAACGGTTAACATTGTGTGCCAAGTTGAAGGAATAGAGCTCCAAGCTTCCCTTCTCCCTTATGTCTTGTGGATTCTTGTTTGCTTCCATTTCTTGTTGGACTTTCACAATTGCTACGCCTACGATTCCCCTTCTCATTGCACTCATGATACACTTCCTCTCTTTTCCTTTTTTCCTCTTCTCCTCTTCTTCTCATCTTGTGGAATTGTGATTGCAACAAGCTGAGGGACTATGAGAGTGACACTTACAAAATGGTTGTTTGATTGGCTCCTACCTAGAAGTAGCATGGAGAAGAGCACTCCACCAATGCGCTTGGTAGATCTCCAATGAAATGTGAGTCACCACCAAGGACTTAGCATTTTTTGGCACTGTTGCCGGGGACTTTAGCAAGATATGCTCTGTCTACACCAATCTTTCCATCATCATCTACCCGTAGTGGCTTCAGGCGTGCCGCGAGCTCATGGAGTGGATGGAGAAGGCCAACGTCATGCGCTACAATTGAAGATCTATACCAAAGACCTCTCCTCCAACTTAGAGATCCAAGGGACGGGATCTACTTGAGGTCATGGAGCATGTTAACCACTTTGTGAAGGGTTAACAGAACCATGGGCCCCACTTTTTTGCACTATTCTTTTGTACATATGCAAAAATGCATCATTGTTCGTGAATAGTGGAGATCATATAATTGAAATACATAGTGAGGTAAGTAGAGAAGCATTGTATTATGTTTTCGATACTACTAGAAAGAGGCCAAGCCAGTCAGATCTTAGTTTGGGTCTATTTTGACCAAATTAGAGAATTAGGTCTAGTAGTGGAAAGTTAGGGTTGGACCTCCCTTTGGAAAAGGTCATGTATAAAAGCCAAGTCTTTTGACTTTAGTCTTCACTTTTTTATTGCAATGAATACAAGCTCCCTCCTTCCCTCCACTCCCTTGTGTTGTGTGGTGATCTTGGTTGTTTGCTTTCATGCTTGCTCTCTTGTTTGTTGCTACGGACTACGCATTCCCCCTTCCCCCTTCACCCCGCTCTCATGTATCTTCTCATCCCCTTTCCCACCCCCTTCCCCTTCTTGTGGAGCAACGAGAAAGAGAGAGTCCGAAGGCCGTGGGTATCTATAGTTCACACCTCCTTCCCACGCCCTGTGCACCCACACCTCCAACCCCCGAGCTATCTCACTCTCACTCTCACTCACCATTTGCAACTACCTATTAATTCACCTCCAACCCCGAGTGACTTATAGTACACCCAAGAAACGAGTGAGAGTGAGAGTGAGATAGCTCGGGGGTTGGAGGTAAGTGAGAGTGAGAGTGAGATAGCTCGAGGGTTGGAGGTGTGGGTGCATAGGGCGTGGGAAGGAAGTGTGAACTATAGATACCCACGGCCTCCGGACTCTCTCTTTCTCATTGCTCCACAAGAAGGGGAAGGGGGTGGGAAAGGGGATGAGAAGATACATGAGAGCGAGGTGAAGGGGGAACTACCCTCTCTTTATCATGTATATATATACTACCTGCTGCCCTCATCCAACTCTTCAATATAGCACACAGTAGTTATGAACCCTTACCGGCTCATGCCACGTGGAGGAGGAGTTTATGAACAACCCCAAATCTGCTTCTAATCTCATGTCGTGCCGTGAGTGACTATGGAGGGACTCCATTCCAAGGGGCAACATATCTAGGATGATTAGGTGGGAGAAATTGATGGTGATTTTCGTAGATGACCTTCCTCAAGTCCTCTAGTTGCGAAGCCACAAACAAGATATGCATGGTAACCTGATGTAGAGAGACCTAAACAATAGACACAACTGCGTAAGCAAGGTGGGTTCTCAATGCCATATCAATTGCATACTCATAGTTAAAAGTTCAATGCTTACCTGAACACTTGCCATAGCCTAGGAAGTCATACATCGTCCACATCAACATTGCCTTCAAGATAATACAACTCTCCATAACTGGAGACCTATTACACTTCTTGGGACAGCTTATAAGATCCTAGTGAAGACTTTGGCCCTTCGCTTGAAGCCACTTCTCCCGGATATCATTAGAGCCACATAGATAGGATTTGTCCAAGATCCAAGTATCTTGGACAATGTGTTTACATTTTGGGAGGCTACTCATTGGGCATAGGAGAGCCAAGAGGATATTGTAGTCCTTCTTCTCGATTTCAAGAAGGCTTATGATAGAATTGACTGGGGCTTCCTGGAGTACACTATGAGGAGGCTTAGCTTCAGTGACAAGTGGATTTTATGGGTGTCTTCCTTGTATTCTCATTCGGCCAATAGGATGGTGTTATGTGGGGGTAGAGGACCTGCTTTTCAGTTGTCCAGATCAATTCTTCAGGGATGCCCTCTTGCACCTTATCTTTTTCTTTTTGTGACTGAGGCTATGGGGTACTTCTTGTAGGTTGCTAGTCTTGGCATTTTGGGACTCTCCCTTCCGATTAGACAGGAGCAAGAGCTTCTTAATATTGAGCTCGCCGATGACACCTTAGTGACAGTCAGAGGTGATGCCTAAAGCCTAGCTATTGTTGCCTATTCCATTGACAAGTTCTGCCTAGCCTCAGGAGGACTTGTTAATTGGAATAAATCAAAAGGAATCTGGACCAGGGCTTGGACCAGGGCTCAGCAGAACACTCCAGCTTTGGGAGATGACATAGGCTTTGTTTGGGTCCCCAGAGGTACTTCCACGAAGTACTTTGGCTTCTATTGATGTGTCCCCCACGCAGCAGTTTGCCCCGGTTCTAAAGAGTATCTGTAGAAAGCTAGCATACTAAAGTACTGCTAGACTTTCTTTGGCTGGTAGAGCACCAACCAGGTACTATTGGCGACCATGTGGTATATTGCTTCATGCTAGTGCTTTCATGATGACATGATCAAACAGGTGAGGAGATTGCTCTAAAATTTCTTGTGGAGTGGTGGAGATGGTTCATAGGATACTAGGGCTAGAGTTTCCTCGGACACTATTACCTTACCTACATCACAGGGAGGACTTGGGATTCTTGAACCTGAGCTTCAAAGCAGAGCTTCTTGTTAGAGGCTTGACTCTTCAGGAGACCAACCTTGGAAGTAGTTTTTGATGCATGGGATCCTTTAGTGCACCCCTAGAGCAACAAGATAGTGGGAAGGGAGAGTCAGCTGGATTTTCTTGATGGATCAACATTTGCAGCCTCACCATTGGTGAGAAGGCTTATTCAGATTTTGGGTCACTTCCATCGTCATCTCATCCATGTAGTTCCTTCCTCTAGAGAGGAAATTGCCAGACACCCACTCTTCCATAACCCCTTGGTTTAGTATTAGAGCCTTACCCTTGGTACAGACACATGACTACTTTGGCACGGTGGCACGCTCAAGATCTATCTTCAGTCAGTGACTGGTTCAGGGGAGGTCTAGAGATTTCTAAGGACACTATCATGGATAGACATAGACCTAGTGGACAAGTTTTGTTATTAGAATGGAATTAATTAATCGAAATTAATTGGGATTAATTAATTAATTAATTAATGGAATTAATTAATCTAGTGCTTAAGGATACTTAATGGATGTAGCTGATGCATGTGTGCTCACTATCAGTAGTGATGCATGTGTTGCTCCTACATGATTTGATCTATGGCTATGGCTATCTAAGTGTGTGGCATTATGTGCACCACTTTCGCGATGAGTGTGTAGCATCACGTGCACCACCTACGCGAAGACGGTATGTGTAGCATCATGTGCACCATCTGTGAGATATATGATGTGTAGCATTTTGTGCACCATCAGATGGTATGTGTCGCATTTGGTGCACCATCCATCCGTGATTAATAATTTGTCGCATTAAGTGCACCATTTATTGGCATGTGTCGCATGTGTGCACCAGCCTTATGATTCTTGATTGCATAATTCATTTGGTAAATTATTTGTTTGATTGTTACTAATGTGCGCCTGATGGTTCGAGCACATGTGATGAGCTTCATGATGAAGATCGATGATATTGCAAGGATAGCAATTGAGGTGTCGCATGGATTTTTGTGCAATGGCTGTGTGCCACAATTTGTAATATTTTATATTATATGCCATGGGCAATAATTAGTGGTAGAAGAGTGGTAAAAGGATTAAGAGCGAAAGCTATTTCCGCATCTCTTGTTTTTGGCAAAGGGATATTTTTGTACAAAACTACTTTTGGCTCTATGTGCTTTTCAAGTTCCCAAGTCCCATGGTGGCAAGATATTGTCTTGTTCATTTGTGGGACTTACATCACCCAATTGGAACTTCTCAATAGGATGGTGGCTCTATGGTAGACCAAATTTAGAGGCTCTTATTAAGCTGGTGGGAGACATTCGTTGGTGATAGGGCTCTCTAGTAAGTCCTAAGACAGTCAAAGCCCCCCATGATCTTCAGTCTGTTCTTCAACTCCTCCCCTATTTCAGAGCATGCATATCACACCCATATCGGAACTTGTACTCTGTTCCATAGGAGCCTGACTACATTTGATCCATTCTTCGTGGAAATGTCTTCCATATGCAAATGATGTTGGTATTGGATGTGTCTCTTAATATAACAAGAGTGATGTAGTCATTGGCAATACGACAAATGACATTGAGATCATTATTGTATAATCCTCTAATATATTGGAATAGGGAAGAGCAATTTTGTCAAAATCCTCAAGATATCTTGTCTGCCACACCAGACACATCTTGTCCTTGAACCTTGCCTAATCCTAAAGCAATACAAGACAAGCATATTTATTTTGTGCTTTGATTTTGTGAATAAACAATTGATATAAAGACAATTACTATTTTGTGACAGCTTTATCTTCCCTTATATTCTTTAAGAGTGAAGACATTGGGAATCTAAGTATGGTTGCACTTTTCTCTTATATACAATGATCTAACGAGAACAAAAAATGCAAAAACCTTGGGCTCATTAGTCGAAGCGTATCGTTGACTTTCAACGATTTGGTTCTCCTGAGTTTTCGAGTATTGTGTTCACTTGGAAGGAAGAAGATGCGACCACCCGCCGCCGCTGCCAATGGGTCTGATGCTCCCCACCACGTCTTCATGTATGGGAACTGTCGCCCTGACATGCCTGGTAGCGAGCCGCTTGATGGAGTCCAAAGCAAGAGGGCTTGGCTTCTTGGGAGTCGCCTTTACTCGTACAATGTTCGTTCCGTCTTTCCTGTTGCATTTTTCCACGTCTTCTTAAAATGGGTCATGACCCGTCCCTGAAAATACTATGCTTTCTTCTTTGCGTCCTACGTCGTGGTAACGATATGGAGATTCTCCTTGCCCACATCGGCTGTGTTGTTCCTTGATAAGTCAAGAAGCTCTCCGAGCCTGGCCATATGCTGTTGTACACCATGCCTTCTTTGGAGCCTTCAATAGTCGGGATGCCCTCTTTCTCTCAAATCTTTTGTTTCTTGTCTAATACTGGTAAGAAGTACTTTAAGAGGGTAGAATCAACACTCACCGCTATACCCATCATTATATTTAATAATGTCCTTCATTCTACTCTTACTGTCTTTGTGCTAGGGGTAAAGTGGTAAGTGATTGAATCTTATGCAGCTGATCATTCTTCCTCTTAAATTCCTTGGTCTTTGCTGTCAATTTTTCTTGAGGAAACGATAGACGTCAAGATTTTTGGCTGTTTCTTGCTAGTGATTTTAGCTTCATCCGTTTAAGGCCAAATAGTCACGATTTCGAAGTGCATACAAATTTTGGTTTGCTTTATTTTTGTGAAGATGCAAGTCTAACGATAGCAACTATCTTGTCTACTGTGATCTTGAAGCTTGCTTCGATCCATATGAGTACCTAGTGTCTGCATCCATCAGTGATTGCATCTGTCCATCTGCAACAGAAGGGCTTTTTATGATTGTACTCTGGACATGTCTTTTATCCTGAGTGTGATTAGCATCACTATGAATTTTAAAATTCAATTCCTGCAGTAATTGTATGAACCCTCTATACATGGTTTGACACATTGACACTTGGAAAAAGATCATCAAACCATTCACCCTATCTGCTAGATGATGCTTGTGATATTCATGCAATATTAGGAACACCTATTTGCTTGCATCCACGATCTGTGAAGCTTGAAGAGAGATTTATCAATCTATCATATTTATTTCAAAGGACCCGCTGGATGCTGTTGAGGTCTTGCATGTATGTGCACTTTAAATATACCTAAGTAGTCTTTATGTGAAGTCGTGTGGTTGGATAATTGAAAGCTAAGAGGGAGTTCAAGCACTGTGAATCACGAAGGAAGGTTGCATGTGTGTCTGATGATAATACAAAGTCTGGCATGTTGGCTGTTAATGCTTATTCAGGTCTTTGACTACAATAAATTTGAGACTGGAAGGAAAGTGGACCTTAGTTCCTGACCAATTATGATATGGCCAATGTGCAATTGGGTGATAAATTAAAATGCAGCCTACGTGAAGTATGCATTGAACTTTTGAACATGCATGGTGTTTCTCATTTGCCAATTAAGAGTTGCGACCTCACTCACAGAAGCTAAGAAGGCTTGAAGTGAACTCTTTAATGGCGAGCCACCATTCTGAAAAAGATAGTAGTCAGCTCCTTAAACTTCTGTTCTTTTGGAACTTGTATAGAGAGGTGGAGTTCAGTGTGTAGCTGTTAGGCTCGAAGAACCAGGTCATGCAGTATTGGGTTATGCAATGTTTGTAAACTCTCCTGGTCGCATTGAGGGGCTGCTGGATACTTTTGAAAGGAGGGAGTTTTCTTTGGATTGCTACGAGCGTGATATTGTGGAGGTACTTGATCTTTTGTGGTTGTACTTTCTAAAACTTTTCAATGGAGTAAAATAATCTGTAGGGGAGATGGAAAAAAATAAAATATGTGTGTGTTTTGGGAACACAAGCTAAGCGAGAGGCTAGAGATCAGGGGGAATTTTTTTTAAAATAAAATTATATATACATACATATATGTATGTATGTATACATGTATGTAGAGAGAGAGAGAGAGAGAGAGAGAGAGTATTATTGTTCTCTAGAGACCAAAGTATTATCGATGGAACGTTATTTAATCAAGTACAGAAGGTAGAAACAATGTGCAAGGAATATCCATGTGCACTGTTTGTGTACATAACCCTATGTGTATGTATCCATGTGCACAAATGCAAACTATTTGCTTCTAAAATCATGGCTGAGGCATACGTTGGGTCTGATGGAGTAGCTGCTTTGAAGCTGAATGAGGAGGATGAGATGGAGTAGAGACTCACAAGTGTGGAAGAGAGAGGGGCCAACACGATGAATGGTGTAGCATCCAGGTGGAAAAGAAGAAGTGCTACACTTGACATGTGGTAGAGAGTGGCCCTTTTGAAGGAGGTTTGGAGCAGGGAGATGAGATACGGCTGAAGTAAAGTACACCACACACTAGATAATGTAGTGCTAGGATAAGGGGATGTGGCATCTTGGAGGCATGCGACATGGCACTCAAAATTAAAAAAAGTAAACTAACCCAAGAAATGCATCACTCACTTGTGACAGTTCCTGTAACTTCAAAGAAACGTAGTTCTGTGAGAATAGTGCAATATTTGATATCATGTCTATGGCATCTTAACAATCAAGCATCTTGTGAGTCCAAAGTGGTCACTTTGGACTCACAAGATGCTTGATTGTTAAGATGCCATAGACATGATATCAAATATTGCACAATCAAGCATCTTGTGAGTCCAAAGTGACCACTTTGGACTCACAAGATGCTTGATTGTGCAATATTTGATATCATGTCTATGGCATCTTAACAATCAAGCATCTTGTGAGTCCAAAGTGACCACTTTGGACTCACAAGATGCTTGATTGTTAAGATGCCATAGACATGATATCAAATATTGCACTATTCTCACAGAACTACGTTTCTTTGAAGTTACAGGAACTGTCACAAGTGAGTGATGCATTTCTTGGATGTGTGTGCAATTGGTACTATCGTTTGCATATGTCTGGATACTATCTGTCTAAAATCAGGAATACCACGGATGTTGTGTAAACATTTTGTTTCCGTTTATGCATTGATAGTGAAAGCAGACTACATTCCATTCGTGATTTCAAGAAGTGTATCCCTTATGAGTAGCATACAATGGATGGAGAAAGGTCACAATCTCCTTTCAGGAAAAAGCAGGCATGTTCTAATTATAACGCCTCACTCAATGCTTTGTATGAGCATTATGAGATTTAGAATCATTAATTTGAACTGCTTGCAAAGGTGAGTATGTTGGTGCTCGGGTTAACTGTGCTCCCAAGCTTGCCTCGGTTCTCGGCCCTTGGTGAATGCTTTGCTTTGGGTGAAACCTCCTCAGATGTAGCCCGAGTCAGCAGACAACCATCAACATAATAAAATAACCGGATCGGGCGTACAGAACCGTATGATGATGGGGAAATTGCATGCACGATTACAAGAGAATTAACAGAACAAGATCTTATATGCAAGAAACCAATAAGAACTTGTATTGATAACCTTGGTTACAACAACCACTTGGCCGTCAGAGACACGCCTCGAGCTAGATGGAAGTCTCTCTCACCTCTGTGAGGCATGCCTTCTTCTTAACAAGTGCGGGCTTGCAAACCAAGCACACTGAACATGCTATCACTGTATCTGTCTATCTATCACACACACTTTTTTTTGTGAAACCAAGATACTTATATTACAAAACTTTCATTTACATCTGGGCAGTGCTCAAAAGAGAGCCAAAGCCCTAGAGCCAAAGCCCTATGCATCAGAAGCAGTAAAAGAAAAGTTGAATACAAGAGACATCCAAATCTTCCTCATGTAAGGCATCATATAATGATTGCCCCAATGAGGCTCGGAAGAACTCATATGGATGCTAAAGGGGAGAATTCAGATATGCTTGATTACGCTGCAACCAGAGGGTCCATAAGGCCCAGTATCTGATCCAGTGGAAGAAAAGAGAATACTGTGACAGAGATGCCGATAGTTTGCCATACATCTAGAAACACCTGTAGAACCTGTGCGCTGGAAATCTGAGAGATAAGAAATAGGAGATTCTGTCTAGAAGGTTTCTGGAATGTGAACAAGACCACAGTAGATGGGGAATACTCTCAGAAGTAAGGTGACATCTTGGACAAAGAGGTGAAGCTATCCGCCTTTGAGCCAATTTCACCCCTACCGG
Organism: Dipteris shenzhenensis; assembly: GCF_047967505.1. Lineage (NCBI taxonomy): Eukaryota > Viridiplantae > Streptophyta > Polypodiopsida > Gleicheniales > Dipteridaceae > Dipteris > Dipteris shenzhenensis. The sequence continues at coordinate 632,397 of NC_141598.1, read as the reverse complement.
AAGAATACCAACAAGACATCTCCATAAAAATAGACGTTGCTTCAATGGCATTTTCAACTTCCATATCAATTGCAATTTTCCCTTCCACCAGGCTAATGACTTGTTCAAATGCCATAGAGAATTAGCATGATGGGCAATCCAAGGAGGAGGTAATATCAATCGATAAGCCTGTATAGAAGTCAATAAATGCAAAGGCTTAGAGGAGATGCTTGTATTTGAAGACTGAAGGTGCCAATCTTGAAGCCTGTCTCTGACATTCAATGTCGGTATCGGAACCAGAGGGAGTAAGAGATCAGCAATAGCTTTCCATATAGGTCTATGATGCATCCCCAGATTGTATTGTCGACATGCTACTGGAAAAGTGAGGATATTTCCTTGCATATCTACTACATCATCAATGAAACGGATACCCATTTTCATAAGATTATAAGCTCTGATGGGTTGTTGAGCTGCAAGGGGAGAGGAGAACACAGCACTCCAATGAATACTTTCCATTCTGAGTGAGGAATCTGTAGAAGTAGGAAGGGGAGACCATTTGATGTGCGAAAGTACTTGCTTCCAGTCCTGTATCAAGGAATTAGAAAATGGACAGCGAGGTATTTTACCTTGAAATTTGCCCAGTACTACTTCCGATGGATCAACTAGCCAATGTCCATAAGCATTTGTGGTCATCTGTCCACACAAAAAAGCCAACATAATGGACCAAGGCTGCTCTTGTTGAAAAAATGTCTTGAGCATAGTGATCTTTCTTGCCAACACATGAAATTGGATGTTGATTATATTCAAACCACCATGCATTCTTGGTGAACAAAGCATATCCATTTTGAGCAGCCGTAAAGCTTTTTTATGAAGCTTTGTTTTCCAAAAAATCTCCATGGCTTGAGACATAAAGGAGGTGAGATCTCGGGATGACCAATGTAATAGAGGAAGGTAGAACTGGACATAAGCTAGAACAATAGACTGGACAATTCGAAGCCGTACATGCAGAGGCCAAGTGGAGATCTTCCAATATTCTAATTTGTCCTGAATTTTGTTTGACACCCATGACATTTGTTGTTTATTGCTGATTTTCCAGCCAATGGGATAGCCCAAATGTCTTACTATGTTTTCCGGATAAATAATCTAGCCTGGCCACAGGGTAGCATGCCAATCACAATGCTTGAGAGGCAAGAGTTTGGATTTTTGAAAGTTGATTTTAAGACCAGCCGCCAGCCCAAAATCTGATAGGGTATATCCATCAAAAGACGAATCTCCAAAGGGCTATTCTTTGGCATGAAGAATGAATCATCTGCATAGGCCTGAGCAATGAAGGGTCGTGAACCAGAAATCTGAAGCCCCTCTAGCTGTCTAGTATCAACCATGTGATCCATATAAAGAAGCAAAGGATGTGAAGCAATGGCATATAGCAAAGCACTGAGAGGGTATCCCTGTCGAACTGAACGTTCAAGAGTCCAAGACTTAGACAAATGATTCCTTATAAAGCATTGTGCAGTGGAAATCGAGTAGAGCCAATATATGACATTAACTAACTTTGGCCCAAAACCAAGTTTTGACATGATTTGAGAGACATAATCCCACTGTACTGTATCAAAAGCCTTCGCCACATCCACCTGCATAACCAACACATCTTGATCTGTACATTTTGCATATTCCATTGCAATGAGAGTGTTAGAGATATTGTCATGTATATGCCGTCTTGGAACAAAACCATATTGCCGGGGATGAAGTCCATCATGAAGGATATCCTTTATCCGATGTACCAACATTTTGGCAATCAGTTTGTATATGACCGGCATCAAAGTGATGGGCCTCCAGTCATCCATAGTCTCACATAGAGGTTTTCTGGGCACCAGCTTAACCAGACCATGCTTCCAAGCTGAGGGAAGATGTTGCTGTTGCCAGGCTACATTTATAAACTGCAGAATTGGGAGAGAATTGGACCTTTCAATTCAGGCCAAAAGGCGTCAAAGAATTCAACCGTCAAACCATCCCAGCCAGGGGATTTATGCTTACCCAAACGCCGAAGAGCTTCATCCAATTCCACATCTGTAAAAGACATTTCCAGCATTGAGGCTTTTTGCAGAGAGACAATAGGAGAAACAAGTGCAGTAAATCTGTTTCGAGCTGCAACAACCCGAGGCGTAGAGAAAGATGGCTGAGAAAAAAGAAGCTGAAAATGATCCAAACATTGTTTCTCCAGCTGAGATAGAGTCTGAGTCCAAAGGCCATCTGGTTTCCTGATCCTCATGATAGATTGGCTTTGTCTATTTGCATGTAAGTTCCGAAAAAAAGATTTTGAGGAACAGCCCTTATCTAGCATAGGTTTAGCTCTAGCCGTGATCTGCCATTTGGACAGCTTGCGTTTATCATTGGCATCTATTATAGAGGAAGCACAGGACAATAAATGCTGCTCAGAAGCAGATAGAGATCTTTGATGACCAAGCTGAACCAAATACTGCTTGTTTGATTTTGCCCAATGGATATACTGTCTAGTTTCTGCCATGTACCATCTTCCATATTCCTTTATGAAATTTTGAATACGATGTATGAAAGAGGTCCAAGCATATTGCAGATCCTCCTGAGCATGAGATAACAATGGCCTGCAAGCCAGTCTGATCATTTGCTGGAATTTTTCATGTGTGAGATATATTTGATTGACCTATAAATACCTGACTGAGGAGAGTTGCAAATCATCCAGAGGCATACCAAAAGAAAGGGCTAGCCAAAGCGGAGTATGATCAGATAATTGTTGTGAATAATCAGTCCACATTTGACATGTATATCTATCATATTGTTGAGCATGAATGAGATAATATCTATCAAGCCTGGCCCAATATTCTGTAAAAGCATTATGATGATATGTGAATCCCATAACTGATGGGTGAGTTGCTGTCCATAAATCTGCAAATTGAAGAGATGATGTCATATGTTCCCATTGCTGAATTTCAGAGGGCAGCATATGAGATTTATGTGTGGTATTGTCCGTCCAATGAGGAGAGTTGTTGAAATCACCACAAAGTAAAGCATTTCAAGACCAAGGATATTGCTTGATGGAGTTCCACATTTGAGCTCTAGAAGCTGAATTCTGAGAGGCATACAAAGATCCTATTTCAAAAATCTCTCCATTAACCATACATTGGATGATCATCCATCGTCCACTAAGATCATTATATGCTATCCAAGGTTGCAGTTCATGTCTGGCTAGAATGCACAGCCCTGAAAATTGTTCAGATCCTGAATAAAATATATCATATCCAGAAAAAAACCCATGCTGGCCAGCAAAAAAATGCTGATTATGCTCTTGTAAACACACAACATCTGGGTGAGTTGTATTTATATAATGCCATAGAAGCCTCCATTTATTCTGGTTACAAAGGCCCTGTATATTATAGGAAAAACATTTAAGAGAAGCACGCATGAAGATATATACAAGAGATGATCATTCCTCCAAAAGAACGGGAGGCCTCAAGCCTCTGCCATTGCCACAGGGTCTCGAATGAGTGGCCACACACGCGCTAGTTTGGACTCTTACATGGGCATCAAAATTTGCCTTCTCCTCATAACGGGGGGCGAACAACGTAAATAATGATGTATTTTTACAACATATATTACAAAGAAAACGGTGCCTCAAGCTTTGACGTTTTAGAGAGGTCACCGCATACACATTGTTTCAAAAAATGAAAAATTAGCTGTTTGCATAAATTCCCCAGCCAAAATTTCCAACCCGCCAACATGGTAACATCGGGACGTGACATTTCTCCGGGCCAATGTTTCCAACCCGCAAGCAACATCAAATTGGGAAGAGGCCCCCTTGGCCGGATTTGCCTTGGAAGCCCACGTACGAGATGAATAAGGCAAGCATCACCTGGCCAAAATTTCCACCCGCTTCCAACATGATTTCATGAGACGATGCTATGCCGGGCCAATCTTTCCACCCCACACACAGCATCAACCGACCACTTGCCACCTGCCCAAGTGAACCAACTTGCTCACCCGGCCATAACTTCCAACCTGCCCATAGTAAAACGTGCCCCAACGGCTTGATCTTTCTTTCAGCACGTGTCATCTCCATTGGCTTAGGCAATAAGCCCAAGTAACAAGGAGGGAAAGATTCCGAGCCCATGCTTAGACTCGTCTTTGACTCTTCCAATCGGATCATGATGTTAACGCACTGCTTCCATTCTTTCCATGCGTCTTGCCACGCCAACTTTGAATATTTATGCATAACCCAAGAAAGAATTTTATGTTTTGGGAGAACTGGACTTGTGTGCTTCAACGTTTTCTTCACCCTTTGCACCACTTCTCTTCCTGACCCTCTTCTTCTCATCCTCACCCATTTTGCACAAGTCCTTCCACCTCGCTGCGGCTTCTTCTCATCACGTTCTTCTCTTGAACACTGCACCTCACTCAACCTTGGACCTTTTGCCCTGCATCTTCTTTGCGCTCCACAACCTAGACCCGTTCTCCTCTCGGTCTCTTCATCTTGGTCCTTCTTGACCTCATCCTGCTCGCTTGGCCTACATCTCACCCTGCACTTATGCAACCAGCTTCCACTTCTTTGCCTCACCTTGGCCTCTTCTTCATCCGCCGTTTCTCCTTGAAACCTTGGCCGTTTCATCCATCCCTTCGTCCTTCCCGCCGTTCTACCTTGCCTTGCCTTGCCCTCTCTTCCATCCGCCATTTCCTTTTCTCCTTCTGCCATTTCCCCTTCACCTTGCGCCGTTTTCTCTTCATGCCTTGGCCTCATCACACGTCCTTTCATCCCCTTGGCCATCACCACCTTCTTCTTTTCTTCTTCTTCCTCACGCCTTCTCCTCTGCCCTAAGGCCTCACTTCGTGTCACGCCTCTACGTCTATCTAGACCTACACTTGTTCTCCATCATTTTCCCTTTCCATCTCTTGCCTTCACCTCATGCTCCACCGCCTCACCATTTTCCCTTTCTACCTCGGCATCTTTTCTGCACACGCCTCTGCGTTGCCACGGGCTTCTAATTACTCTTTTTACCTTGCCCCAGTGCCGTTCCTCTTCTTCATCCCAAATCTCCACTTGCCACTCCACTACACCTTCCATGCCTCTCTCTTGAACCTGTTCGCCGTTTCTCATCGCCTCTGCTCCCTTTCAACCGTTTGTGCCTTGAGCACTTACCCGTTTCACTCCCGCGCCTACCGCGTCTTCCTTGGTCACCTGCATGCCTTGTGCGTTTTTTCGACTTCCCTTCGGGCCTACCACGTCACTTGGTCTTGGGCCTGCACCTTCCGCACTCCTCATCCCAACCTCCTCACCTCGAGCGTTTATTTGATTTGACTTTGGTACGACATTGCTCTTTTCTTTTGTGCCTCCCGCACCTCTCGCACCTCTTGTCTCCGTCATCGTGCCTTTCGTGCCTCTGGTCTCCATCATCGCGCTTCTTGTGCCTCGGGTCTTCACCATGCCTATAGCGTCTCGGGGTTTTGCATCACCTATCTTCACCAACACGCCTCTCGGGTCACTACCTCCACACCTCGTGCCTTCCGTGCCGTTTCCTATGCATCTCATGGCTCCCGCGCCGTTCCCTCGAGGCTTCGCACACTCCGTGCTACCCGCTTGGGGCCTCGCATCTTTTGCGACGTCCATCGCCTCGGTTGGACCCCAAGTCACCTGTTTGCCGGTCGTCTTACTCGGGGCGCATCTCGCACTCCCACGACACGGTTTCGCTTCCCTGCCTCCACTGGTCATCCCTTTTGTCTCTTTGGCCTGCCACCATACCTGACTCCACCTGCACCGTTCTTCTTCCTTCGAGTCCTTATCTTCACTTTCACTTTCCGAGCCGCTCTCCGACTCACTCGCCATTTCATCCTCTATTTCACTCTTGGACTCCTCTGCATCATCCTCCAACTCCTTCTTCACGTAGAGTTCCATTACCAACTTGAACACCACCATGAATTCATGGCGCCACCTGGCCGTCTCACCCTCTATGTCATACCTCGACACTAGCTGTTCCAAGTACCCCATATCCTTGCTCAGGAAGACGTTCACCCACTTTGGAACTGCCCTCATCACGTCCACTGCGGCTTCCATCTCCGACTTCCCACTCCTCATCGCCCGTAGTATTGCGTCCTTCCCTTGTGCGTAAGATTGACTTTGCCCGTCACGTGATGCCATAGCTCGATATAGGATCCACCTCGAAGGCTCGCGATACCTTGAGGTTTGCTCTGATACCAAGTGTAAGGGCCCGGTAGTGTCGGACTTAGTCTCAAGTCGTGGCACCCTTGTGTCGGACCCGTTTTTGAGTCCCAACCTCCCTTAACGTCTCTGTTCTGATACCACAATCCCCTTTATGCGCAGCTTAGCCAAACATGTCTGCCGTTTATCCCACTGCACCACGCCCCATTGGGCAAGCCCTTAGGCTTCACGTTCTTCGGTCCACAGAATCACACGGGTCACCAAGACCCCCAGGAACTTCCACCGCGCAACGTCCTGATCAGCCCACATTTCCTTCCTGGTTGGCGGCCTTTACGTGGGTCGGCACGTCTATATGTATGTATGTATGTATATATGTATATATATATGTATATGTATATATATATATATGTTGACAATAGTTCACGAGATTCCTTTACACTCTGACAGAGGCCTAATCGAAGAGAATATGAGGGCACAGATGCCAGAAAATCACGCAATAGATGCCCATAACCTAAATGCAAAACCAAGATGTGAAAACCTCGTGGAAAATTGTGGTCATCCGACCAAACTAGGGCCAACACGACTAGATAACCCAAATCATATGATCCACCTACTTGGATATGTCCCACCAGTGGATGACAGATACACATGCTCATATGAAAATCCAGTGCGACCATCTCAATTGAAAAAGTGGGTCAAAAAGATGTCCAGTGGGAATGAAGATCCACACGGCCACATGATGGAATTCAAGCAAATGCTTAGGGTAGAAACATAGCAGATTTACACACGCAGATTGAAGGATTTGATTTAACTTTGGAAGGTAGCACCCTTTCATGGTTCCAAACCTTGGATCAAATACGCTTCATCAATATAGATGCCTTGTACACGGAGTTTACAAACGAGTTTAAACCGATTGAAGCAGTATGTTGCTAGATGCCTAGACACTAAATGACCAACCCAGGAGAGGTTAATGTCCATATTTTTAGAGGGGTTGGTAGATAAACACCTCAAAAAGGATGTGTACATGAAAAGGTGCACCACATTAGACCAATGCATCCTTGAAGTAGTAGATCTAGTCGACAATGTGGAAATATATAAGGACGCTGAGGTGGGTCCCGATGCTAGGTCTACCAGCTTAAATAAACCAAGTGATGTGCCAACAGACCAGCTAGTAGATCTTGAGGCTCTTAATGACTTGATTCTCAAGAAGATGAATAATCTACCTGGAATTTCAGGGAGTCAACCGCAAATGAGATCTCAAGATACGTATGGAAATGAGCCACATTGGCAAACCTACGGAATGTCATTCAATTACTATGGGTAGAGGCCACGTGCAAGATTATTACGGGCCTATAGGACATCCATGCCGACCATCACTGTCATCGATGCCTAGGCATCATAGAAATCCGGCTTACAACATGTGTCATGTGCTAATCAGACAAGGAGATGCCACTCTAATGCCAACAATGCCATATCCTAGAGAGGCTAGTAGCCCATACCAGACCTCTTTTAGACGAACGAGCGGTCCAACTCAAATTTCGATCATAGAAGAACCCAAAACATCTAGCTCCGATGACCAGTACACAATGGATAAGCGACCTTTGCTGTTCATTGCCGATAGCAGGGTTAGACTGTTTGATGAGCCCAAACTCAAGCCTCAGGTACCTGAGGTGAAAATTTGCATCAAGTGCAATGGCGACCATGGCCTCATGGATTGCCCCAAATACTGAGGACCTACAGGTACAGGTTATTGTGGCGAGTGTGTGATCACACACTTGTTTGCAGACTACCCTACAAATCTGAATCAAAAAAGGCAAACAAGTCACGTCTGTTGGTGTTAACACATCACCAAGCCCGTCAGGGAAAGAGTCAATGGTCCCACTAGATGTGATCACGAGGGCTCAAGCCAAGAAAACTATTGAGAACAATGAAGATGCAAAGGCATAATCTTCTAGCCAGGGACATAAATGCCATAGAGGCTCATGGAAAGCCAGACGGGCTACAAGAAAGGCTAGACAACAACGAGAATCAGAAATGGCTACTCAAACGGAGATCGAGAACATGTCCAAGCCTAATGATGAGGCGAGCCAACCAAAATTTGCTCCAATAGAGGCAGAACCACCAGTTTTTGCCCTTAAAGTGCCTAGTGCCCAATCAAGGGGAAGCATACTAGTAGATAAGGTATTTGAGCCACTGAATGCCATGAAGCATGGGAAGCTAGACTAAAACCCCATCAAACTCAAGTTGAAAGGATAAAAGAGTACCCAGATCCACCCATGGAATCTAGACGGTTTGAAGACACCTTGATATATAGTGATTAAAGGTACACCTTGAAGAATGAAGCACCTTGAAGACAGAGATAAACAACTAGGTCTAGGTTATAGATAGAGATAAAAAGGGATAGGTAGAGAGAGATAAAGAGGGAAAGAGAGAGATATAGAGAGAGAAAGATAAAGAGAGAGAGAGATAGAGGGGGAAAGGGAGATAGAAAGGGATAGGTAGAGTGAGATATATTGAAGAGCATGTATTTGACAATTGTGCTCTACATACTTAGGTAATACACATATGACATAGGAAAGGGAGATAGAAAGGGATAGGTAGAGTGAGATATATTGAAGAGCATGTATTTGACAATCTGAAAACATATATGTATGTATGTATGTATATATAGAGGCAAAGTCAAAGCACAATCAAACTAAACATCTTAAATAGAGAGTCCCATAAAACAAATCAAATATACACCAAAACAAAAAGATGCTACCCAACTACAAATCAAGAAAGTCTAGAGCCTAAAATGAAGGCGACGATAGACTATAGATGACCCTGACTACCCAAGGTCCAATCCAACGCATGCTCTTCCCAATGCGATGAGGGGCCCTCCGTACTATATATCTGCAGCATCCAAGCATCATACAGAAAACCGCATGAGAAATCCACATTTAATGTTCTGTCACGACCTATTTGTCTCACTGTCACATGGGCTCGACCAGAAGTGTGGTTATGATCGAGAGCAATGTAATAGTAACCAATGAGCCCTCCATAATAGGATGTCTCATAAAGAGCCATTAGAAGATGTGAAGGGTAGTAATGGTTCGTGAAAAACAATATTATTATTTAGGTAGGAAAATATAGTTCAAAACTTAATAGTACTTCACAATATTGTACTACGTGAGAATCTCAAAATCTTCAATGATGTCAACCACCTCATCAGCAGAAACATACCACCTCCACACAGGAGGATCTAAAAGCAGGAATATTTTAAAATATAATCTACTTTAAAAGTAAATATAAGAGTTACAAATAAAATACAAAATATTACCTAGCACATATGCAGGTGCTTCATTCACAAAAATACCTCGCAGTAGCAGAAGATCTTGATTTCCCCTAAAGGTACGAATAGATTTTCCTTTTGCCTTCCATGCTACAGCACCACAAATAGAACATACATATTCCAAATCACCTAAACTGTGAAATAGGCATTTTCCATTGAAAATTGGAAGCAAAGAGATATGTTTTATGCTAGGATTATATGGATAATCATATCCACATGACAAACAGTCTCTTTCAATTTTTGAATGTTCTCCGTCTTGTAAAATGGTACACTAATGCAACACAAGTACCTCACTCTCAATATCTTGCAAGCATGCTATGGGTATAACAATATCTCCATCATTTAGGTCTATGAGGATAGGAGTTGCCACATTATTGTTTTGTAGCTGTTCTACAGTATCAAGTACCTCATACAAAGTTGTTGGCAAAGAACGTCTAGCTCTACTTTGGCCTATTGCACGTCTAGCCCTCCATGTAGCATCACAGACTCTACTATGTCTAGCATGGCTAGGAGACAAAATCCTTGGTTCATGAATCATCCTGGGAGAAGAAAAGAAACAAGATTATAGTGTGTACATATCATAGAAATTTCACTACTATTTTACCTCTCACGTAATGAAAAGTGCTAGTTGTGCATTCCTAATCAAATACTAATGGTTATAGCAAGGTCAAGGGGTGCCATCGTGGTAGTTAGCACATGGAAAATCGTACCTACTAAATATAGTTTTTCAAAATATGTATATCAGTAATGCGACTTGCCTCTCTATATATTTATAGCTTTCAAGCTAAAAGTTCATGCAGTTATATTTACTTTGCTATAACACAACCTCTACAGAACTTGGGTGTCTATTTGTATGGATGATATAGACCATGAGGAAAAGGTAGAGTGAGAAATAGAAAGTCATTGCTCTCTCTATTCCTATGTTTAAATTCATTGTGTGTATGCATCGTGTGTGTGTTTGTATGTGTGTGTGTGTGTGTGTGTGTGTGTGTGTGTGTGTGTGTGTGTGTGTGTGTGTGTGTGTGTGTGTGTGTGTGTGTGTGTGTGTGTGTGTGCGTGTGTGTGTGTGTGTGTGTGTGTGTGTGTGTGTGTGTGAGAGAGAGAGAGAGAGAGAGAGAGAGAGAGAGAGAGAGAGAGAGAGAGAGAGAGAGAGAGAGGGACACCGTCTTAATTTCAAATACTTATAAACAAAGCTCCTCTCCTCTGTGTGTGTGTGTGTGTGTGTGTGAGAGAGAGAGAGAGAGAGAGAGAGAGAGAGAGAGAGAGAGAGAGAGAGAGAGTGGGAGCCTATGACAATATAAATCAGATACTTTTCAATAATTCACACATAAACTTCAAAAATATGGGGAGAGAGAGAGAGAGAGAGAGACTGTGTGTGTGTGTGTATGTGTGTGTTTGTGAGAGACAGACCGTTGCAAGTAGTTAGACATGAAATTGCAAATTACTAGAGAAGTCCTGGGATCTCCACATTTCAAATCTACATCATACATTTTAATGATAAGCTACACATTAGTTTCTCCCGTGCCTTGTTGGTACTTTGGGGGGATTTTGTATTGTTTTGCCCTTTAATTTTGGTTACGTCTCCTATGAAGCTTTGGCAGCCACCTTGCGCGATGGGGTACTCATGGCCAATACGGTCTAAGCTAATAAGAAAGAGATAAGAGGAGCCTAGCCATTTGCCTAGCCTAAACCCTAAAACAAGGTATAGAATACCACCTTCTAATGCTCACAAGCAGGAGTTAGAGAAGTGTGAAGCTACAACAATAGCTCGTAGGACTCAGAGAAGCCTCAAGCTACAACAATAGTTCACGATATTCCTCTGCACTCGAGAATATGAATTTAGAGGCACAACCTGTGTATTTCATGCTTTTAGATGCTTGTACCTAGGGCTAAAAAGGTTAAAGGAGTTGTGTTTGAGGGGGGATGTTAGAAATATACATAGAAGAGCACCATAGAAGTAGAGGAATTACTAGATAGGAGACCGCCATCTGGTAGAAGACTATCTTGTACCTGGGGCTGAAAAGGTTAAAGGAGTTGTGTTTGCGGGGGAGTTGTGTTTGAGGGGGGGTGTTAGAAATATCAAACCCAACACCTTAGCTGAAAAGGTGGTGTGTGGCCATATTACTTTGCACATAGTTCCTCAGCACCCAAGTTCCACTTTGGACTACCATATGCACTACCTCTAATAATTAGGTAAAGGTTTTATCCCAATGGGTTTTACTTTACTACATGTAAATACTCTCATAATGACAAGTGTCCTTCATGTAAGGCTCCACTTTATACCTCACATGCACTTGACACCTTGCACACATGCATTATGCACATGTATCACCAGCAAAGAGAAGAAGGAAAATTTCACAATTCGCCTATCCTCATTTTAGCAAGTACACCTCACTCTCTTCAAGCATATATGCACACCTAGCATCCATCCCAATCTATATATATGAGATAAACCTTCATTTTCCATACTAGCTACTCCCAATATCATCTCCATAGCTCTCTTTCCATAGCCATATCCATAGCCTTGAGCTTGCTACCTCAACACTTGTAATCTCTTGGCTCAATAATTAATCATGTAGTTTTATTTCAAGCTTGTGTCTACTCTCCTTCTCTCTCTAGCACTCTCTCTCTCTAATCAGTGTGTTAATTAAGTCTTGATTAGGTCAAGTTAGGAAACCCTAACCCTAAACATCCAACATGGTATTAGAGCCATTTCATCCTCCTTAAGCTCTTAGCATTTCTATTCTCTTTTAGGGTTTAGATTTCTCTAAGTGCCTATGCTCTACTCTACAAGCATTAGGGTTTCTATCATTAGCTAGAAGCTATTAGCCATTAGGGTTTTCAATTAGACTTTAGGTTTTTTCCTCAATCTTGCAAATTAGGGTTTCAATTAGCCTCTCAACTCTAGCACAATTTGGTCATGTACTTTCAACCACATAAGGAGCTCAACATGATGGACATTCTCACTAAAGGGTTTTCCTATTGGATCTATACACAAGGAGAACCAACTTCATCTATGGAGCTAACTATCATTTTACAGGTTGCTGTTTTTCTGCATATGCAGCAGAAGAGGAGCTCATGTCTCTCAAATGGTGAATCATTTGATCAAACCCTCGTGGTAGAGCAGGATCATGTTGTGTTGAACCTACATCTCAAAAGGATTCTCTAATGGAGCTTTGCATGTGGAGAACAAGCCTCGTCTCTACTGGTCACTATGTATTGGCAGTTTTCACAACATTGGGTAACCATTGTGAAGAAGAAGCAATCAAGGAGGGCATTGCTCCCAAGGAAAGAGCTACTATCAAGAATGACCAACACCTCAACAACGGATATGAGATGAAGGATGGAGCTACATCAATGTTGCTGTCTCACAAAGGCAAGCAAGCAGCACCAAGCTTTGGAAATGAGGCTAAGAGAATGGCTTCTACATCCAGTGGGGATGATTTGATTGAAGATGTAGTAAGAAGGCTTGCACCACATCTCAAAGGGCTCTCCAAAGCCCTTAAATTTTTCTTTTAGGAAGCATTCCAGGAAATGTGCTTTGTAATTGGTTGTGTATGCCTTGCAATCCTGCACACTCGTAACACTCTTGCAACATCCAATGCATAACACCACACTAGAGCCTCTAGTCCTTGAGTTCCATAACACCATGTAACATCCAATGACCTCTCACCATATCATAGTAGGAATACAGCCTCTTGAACTCTGTGGTAGCCATACTCAGCCTGTCTTAACCATAGCAGGATTACAGCCTCTGGTAAGAGCCTATACTCAGCCTGTCTTAGGTGGATGCATGTCACACTTAGCATGAGTCAGGTGGTTCCACACTATACTTAGTGTCAGGTGCACACTTAGCAGAGTTAAAGGAGTTGTGTTTGAGGGGGGGTGTTGGAAATATCAAACCCAACATCTTAGCTGAAAAGGTGGTGTGTGGCCATATTACTTTGCACATAGTTCCCCGGCACCCAAGTTCCACTCTAGACTACCATATGCACTACCTCTAATAATTAGGTAAAGATTTTATCCCAACGGGTTTGCTGTTTTCAGATTTTTTTGAACCCATGTCTCTAGACAAAGACCCAAGATCTAAGTTGGGTGTTGGTTTATCTGCATCCACTTTAGTGATTGGAGCAGATTCGAGTGTTGTGCTTCCATCCTTAGCATCTCTAATGGCTTTCCAAAGCTCGTTTGGCCATAGTTCTTAGGAGCAGCTATTTCCTTATCAGCAATCTACTCAGATGTGCTTCTACTTTCATTTGGCCTTTCTAGCGTAGATGCTAGCGGTGTCTCAACCAGAGTTGCATCTTTGGGCAACTCAACACCAGGAGCTCCGTTGACAAGTGGCTCCTTATGAATCCTAAGCACGTTATCTGGGCTAGGATTGGGTAATACCCCTCATGATCCATTCAATTTAGGCTCAAGTCTAGCAATCGGCTCTTTCAAAGCTTGAATAGCTTCAAAAATCTTTTTGTATACTTAGAACCATCTAGATTCAATGGTTGGATTTGGGTATTCTTTTATCCTTTCAACGTGAGTTTGATGGGGCTTCAGTCTAGCTTCCCAGGCTTCAAACATGGCATTGAGTGGCTCACAGACCTTATCTACTAGTACTCTTTCCCTGATTGATCACTAGGCGCTTTAGGGATAAAAATTGGTGGTTTTGCCTCTATTGGAGTAGTTTTTGGCTTACGTCCATGGCTAGAAGATTCTGCCTTTGTATCTTCATTGTTCTCAATAGCTTTCTTGGCTTGAGCCCTTGTATCAGATCTAGTGGGACCACTGGCTCTTTCTTTGATGTGCTTGGTGATGTGTTAACACCAACAGAAGTGACTTGTTTGCCTTTTCGATTCAGATTTCTAGGGCAATCTGCAAACAAGTGTGTGATCGCACACTCGACACAATATCCTTTACCCATAGGTCCTCAATACTTTGGGCAATCCATGAGGTCATGGTCGCCATTGCACTTGATGCAAATCTTCATGTTAGGTACCTGAGGCTTGGGTTTTGGCTCATCATACAATCTAACCCCACTATTGGCTATGAACATCAAAGTTCGTCTATCCATTGTGTACTGATCATCGGAGCTAGATGTTTTGGGTTCTTCTTTGATCAGAATCTGAGCTAGACCGCTCATTCGTCTGGGGGTGGACTAGTATGAGGTACTAGCCTCTCTATGATATGGCATTGTTGGCACTAGAGCATCATCTCCTCACCTAATTGGCACGTAACCCATGTTATGTATCGGATTTCTATGATGTGTGGGCATCGATGGTAGTGATGGTCGGTATGGGTGTGCTATAGGCTTGTAATAATCATGCTTGTGGTGCTTCTGCCCATAGTAATCAAACGACATTCCATAGGTTTGCCAATGTGGCTCATATCCATACGTATCCTGAAATCATCTTTGTGGATCACTCCCTTGAACTCCAGAAAGATCTTTCAACTTTTTGAGAATCAAGTCACTAAGAGCCTCAAGATCAAGTGGCTAGTCTATTGGCACATTACTTGGTTTGTTGAAGCTTGTAGACCTAGCGTTGGGACCCACCTTGATGTCCTTACATATTTCAACATTGTCGACTAGGTCTATGGCTTCAAGGGTGCATTGGTCTAATGTGGTGCACCGTTTCATGCACACATCCTTTTTTAGGTGTTTATCTACCAACCCCTCTAGAAATATGGATATTAGCCTCTCTTGGGTTGGTCGTTCAGTGTCTAGGCATCGAGCAATATACTATTTCAACTGGTTTGCGGCATCTCTCATAGATTCACATGCGTTTTGTTTGAACCTATGGATCTCCATCAATATATTGTGTTTGATACCTCATTTTGAAAATTCATTTATGAGCTGGTTCATCAAGGCATCTATACCGGTGAAGTTTTATTGATCCAAAGTTTGGAACCAGGAAAGGGTGGGGCCTTCCAAAGTTAAACCGAATCCTTCAAATTGCGTGTAGAAATCTGCAATATTTTCTGCTCTAAGCACTTGCTTGACCTCCGTCACATGCTCGTGTGGATCTTCTTTCCCAGTGAATGTTTTCTTGACCCACTTTTTCAACTAGGATGGTTGCATCGGATTTTCATATGTGCGTGTGTATCCAACATCTACCGGTGGGACATATCCAGTCGGGTGGATCATGTGGTTTGGGTTTTGCAACTGTATTGGCCCTAGGTTGGCTGGATGACCACCATTTTCTATGAGATTTTCATATCCTTGCTTTGCATTTACGTTATAGGTATCTATCTAGTGATTTTCTGGCATTTATGCCCTCATATTCTCTCTCTTTAGGCCTATGTCCTCATACTCAGCCTTGTGAGTTCGTCGATCGTCGGGGCCCTTGTGAATGCGACATGGGGTTTCTTACGAATGGCATGAGTTCTATAATCGAGATCCCCATGTATATATGCTTGCTAGCTTCTTGTGGCAAAATCATTTGATAAATCTGGCCATAAGCATCTAGGAACACGATATTAGTGATTTGCGCACCAGATTCTCGGACAAAAACGTATAGGATTTCATCATTTGTGCTCATGACCATGTCGGTGTATTCTACACCCTAATACATTTGTGAACCATCATTGACATGGTAGAACATGCCTATGGTGGGGTCATCGATATAAAGTCGTTTGACCGGAAACCTGTTTACTTGCCTACACCCTTCATAGATAGGCATTGGCGACATGTGATTGTGGTTCACATTCCTAGGCTGTTCTATCAATCATCCTAGGTATCTACCGCATGCAAATCATCTATTACCAAGTACATGGTTTCGTCTGGGCCATAGTACCGGTCACCTTGATAATCTACCCTAGGTTCTACATCAAAATATATTGGATGGTCATCTACACACACTGTGTATCCACTGAGATAGTCTCGGTAGATTCTAGCTCCATGGTTGTTCACATATTGGAATTTGAGTGTCCAATCGACTTGAATTGCCTGGCTAGCCATGACTTTGGAAGTTCTATGCTCCAATCGGGGTATATGCCCAAATTGACAATCTGACAATTTTGGTTTGAGAAACGTCCCCAAATGGTCTTTGAGGGGCTCGTACTGAGTACGTATCCCCTTTTCTCAGCAGTGGAATGATCTCAACGCCTCAGCTAGTGTGCTGGTTACCTGCCCTCAGTGGTAGAGAGATAAAGAGTGCGCAGAGAGAGAGGGAGAGAAAAAGATAGATAGAGAGAGAGAGAGAGAATGGTCGGTGTGTGAGTGTATGCGATATTTGCGCGTGTGAAATGCGTATGTGGATGGCAGAGCTTGAAGTGAATCTTATTTCCAAAGCATGGAAAACCTTTAACCGTGAAAGATAAGAGGTATTTTGCTAAAATTTAGAGGTATTTAAGCAAAAATACGCTAAAATTTTCCAGATTTGTAAAGACTTGCAACTTCCACCGAGTAGGAGAGAGTGTATGTGACTGTGTGTGTGCTGTGAGTTGTATGGTAATGAGAGGAGAGAGATTGTGCCTGTGTGATGGTATAGAGCGAGTGTTTATGTGCATATGTGAGAGAGGAGAGATAAGAGAAAGAGTGAGCTTGTGTGTGTGTGTGTGTGTGTGTGTGTGTGTGTGTGGGGGCGTGCATGTGTGTGGTGTGTGTGTGTGTGTGTCGACCAAGTGTGTGCGAGTGTGTGTGTTTATATATATATGTGTGTGTGTGTGTGTGTGTGTTTGTGTGTATGTATATACATTATATATATATTTTTAATATGCAGTGCAACGGATGAGAGAGAGGAGAGAGAGAGAGAGAGAGAGTGAACGTGAAAGAGAGCGAGGGTGTGTGTGGGTGCTCTGTGTGTGTGGTTGAGAGAGAAGAGATAAGAGAGAGATAGAGAGAGTTAGAGAGAGGAGGGAGACAAAAATTGGAGAGAGAGAGAAGATCTCCACGTGTCCGCGACGCTGGAGCGTGAGGAGAGATAGAGAAAGGAATTTGTTTTTTTCCTTGGCATGTGTCCGACATGTTTGTGCCTCACGCATCCTACACTAGCGCATCCAATGCGTACGCTTCTTGCTACTCCTACGCACCTAATACTGCTGCTCCTGCATCTATGCATCCTCCTCTTGCCCACGTGCGTGTCCTCAACGCAACCTCTACCTCACGCGTACACATCCCACTGCCTATCTACGAGCTATCTACTCCACTGCCTCGCATCCCTTATGTGACCTGTGCACCCACGTCCTCTAGCCTCAACGCATCTACTGTGAGTGCATCTTGCCTTTGGTTGCCCCGTGCACGTCTGATGCGCTACTGCCTCGGCCTAGTCCATCGCCCTCAGTCACGTCCTCCTCTGCCTGGCCTATACCTCAGCCGTGCATCCTCGTGTCCGATGCACACACATCCACAATGTGGTCTCCCTCTTGCTGCTCACAGCACGTCTATCGCGGTCCCCTCCTCGCGCGTCCTCTACCTGCGCTTTCATTGCTTGTTAGTCTAGTGCGAAAGAGAGAGAGGAGAGTATGTGGATGATGCGTAGTGAGAGAGAGAGATTGAGAGTGGAGTGTGTGGAGAGAACAAGCGAGAGGAAGAGTGAGTGTGTTTTTGTGGGGTGTATGTGTGTATAATGAGAGAGAGAGATTTTGTGTAGTGTATGTGTGTGTGTGATGTATGTGTGTGAGATGTAGAGAGATGAGAGAGAATGTGTTTTTATGTTTGTGTGTGTGTAGGGTGTGTATGATAGAAAGAGTGTGTAGTGTGTGTGTATGTAGAGAGATGAGAGGAAGAGTGTGTGGGTGTGTTGTATGTATGGTAGAGAGGGTGTGTGGGTGATGTTTGTGTGTGTGATGTATGTGATGTATGTGTGTGTGTGATGTATGTGTGTGTGAAAGAGAGAATGAGTGTGTGTGAAAGAGAGAATGAGTGAGTGTGTTTCGGTGTATGTATGTGTTAGAGAGAAAGAAAGTGCGTGTATGTGTGATGTATGTATGTGTGTGTGATGTAGAGAGAGAGAACACTTGTGTGATGAGAGCGATGAGGGAGAGAGTGAGACGAGAGCATTTATGTTTTTGTGTGTACGTGTGTATGATGTACGTGATGTATGTGTGTGTGATGTACGTGATGTATGTGTGTGTGAAAGAGAATGAGTGTGGGTGTTTGTGTATATATGTGTGTGTGAAGTATGGTAGCAAGAGAAATCAAGAGAGGAGAGAGAGAGGGATGAGGGCAAGTGTGTGTGTGTGTGTGTGTGTGTGTGTGAGTGGGACTAGGAGCAACCCAAAGGCCCGAAACTAATAAGTACATAAAACAAGGTCAAGCTGGTTGGTGCCAAATGTACATTGCTTGTCGTAGACAATGCAGGTTAGTTTCATGCACAAGCTAATGGCCTACTGGGAACCATTAAACCCCTGTGTTAGAGAAAAGCAGAGAACCTGTGAAGCAAGCGGGACAGAGATGAAATCCAAAGCACTGTAGCTAGAATTTTTACCTTTGTAATAATCATGGGACCTACGGGTTTCCAAGTACTATTTTGAATTTCCACATAGCTTAAAAACTCAATAGATTTGTTAGATTGACTGCCGGTCATTCCTAGCGGCAAGCCAAAATCTTGTAATTTTTAGTGCTCTTTGAATTAAATCACTTTGTGGAGATAATAGCTCAAGTGTGTGTGTGAGAGAAATAGAGAGCTTGTGGAGATCTTGCCATGCGATAGAGCAACCTTCTTGGTGCGCATGCATTGTATGCATTGCATTCCCCTCGTCGAGCAATTCACGCTCGTGTCCGATACTCAAGATTTTGTGTAGGTTGATTAATTACTAATGTATGCAATTAAGCATGGATTAGTGATGTTCTTGAATGCTTTTGTCAATGTTCTAGTTCTATGATTGCTTTGAGTCTTTGTGGGAAAGATTTGTGTCGATTTGAGAGGTTATAGCCATAGCTTGCAAGAGGCCGGCCTATGTGTTTGAAGGCTTTGTAGTGAGTTATAGAGCTTGATTAGTACCTCAAGCAAGAGGTTTAGCTTTTCCATAGTTGATCGAGTGATTATGTGAGCTTAGACATTGTAAAGAGGAGCATTGGATTGCACGTAAGTCTTATTGGATGCATTGAGAGTGTATTTCATACCATTGCATGCATTTGTAAGCCCATAGGATGCGAGAGTATTTTCCCGTATGCTAGCTCTAGCATGGAAACTCTCCGTGCCCTAGTCTGAGTCGTCTACGTCCTCGAATTGTGACAATTTATTGTTAGTCGAGTTCTCGCTTGTCTATAACATTCGTCGTGGCAATCCGCTAACATTTGGTGCCATTGTCAGGGACTAGATACCTAAACTAGGTGGGATGTACTTTCCCCTATGTCTTGTCTTTAAATTGGAGACCCTCTAGATGCAAACCTAGAGTCACATTGCTTCAAATCCTACATTTGGATGTGGGTGGAAGTTGCGGTTGGAGATTCGTAGTCTTCCAAGAGAGCAAGGGAAGCTTGCCCTTAGTTCGAAGCATTTGGGTAGAGTAGATACATGTGCATAAGAACTTTAGGTTGAGTCTATGCATGTGGTAGAGTGTTTGTGTCATATCAGATGTATAAAAGTTCATGACATGACTTTTATGACATCTTGAACACCCACCCAAATAGCTCTTGGAGCATTTCATTTGTGTTTGTTTTTGTTTCATAGCATAGGTAGGATAGAGTAGGTTAGGAGAAACCATAGAAGTCCAAAAATCCATTCCCCTTGTGCAAAAACGCAAGTGAAAATTGAAAAAATGTAAAAAGTTGTTGTATTGCACCATTTGAGTTTTGAATTCTTAAAACATCTCCAAATTGTGAAGTTTTTATATGTATGAGATGGGTATGATGTGGTGCATCTTTGCTTGAAATAGATTTGCATTCTGGAATTCTAGTTTTTTTCCACAATTCACTCAGTTTAGTACATTGCGATGCACATGATGACGTTAGCAAATCGCGATGCACACCTGGCGATGCACATCATGTAGTATCTTCCGCCATCCGTTGTCTTACCATACACTTGAATCACATCTTTATTTCATCCGTTTAATTCTCATACACTTAATATCTTTATTTTTCCTCGGTTCTGCTTTATTTGTACTTATCGCATTATCATGGCGCATCAGCCACAACCACCCACGCTCCAAGAGCAGTTAGACGCACTTCAGGCACAGTTGGCTGATGAGAGTGAGTATAGGGAGAGATTAGAAAAGAAAATCAATGGTAAGAAAAGAAAGAGACATTCATCTGACGATGAGTCATCCAACGATGATTCCGATGATGATACTATTATCAGGACAGTCAAAGCCACACTGAGAGCACAAAATTCGAGGAAGAAGAGTAAGATAAGTACAAAAGATTTCTCATTTCAAAATTTTGATCGAAAGAAAGAAGCACGCACTATCTTGTCTTGGATCAGTCAGCTAGATGATTATTTTTCAGGGGAGAAATTCTCTGAAGAAGTTAAGATTAAATGTGCTGCAAATCATTTAGTAGAGAGTGTTGCACTTTGGTGGAACATCACTAAGCACAGTAAAAGGCGACCAAAATCTTGGAAGTCTTTTCAAAAGCTCATCAAGAGAGATTTCCTTCCCTCACATTTCAAAGCAAAAGCTAGACAACAGTGGGATACTTTCAGGCAGTTCAATAAGGAAACAATCTCCGCATATACTGATAGATTTTGGCAAACGTTGATCCAATTACAGTCCTTAGAGAAAGTTAATGAGCGAGATCAACGCATAAAGTGTGGCAGGTCTAAAGTCTAAGTTGAGAGCCGAGATTAACATGTTTCATCCTCGCTCACTGAGCTCAGCAATTTCTCTTGCAATGAATTGTGAAAGGAAGAATGGGATCCCAAAAGAAGGGAAAGATTTGGGATGGCATGTACCCTTCCACAAGAAAAAGAGATTTGATAAAAAGCCCTTCTTTACATCTAAAAATGGCTTTGTTCCACAAAAGACAGATTCTTCTTCGAAGCCAAATGGTGGGAATTTTCCAAAGAAAGAAATAAGGTGTTTCAAGTGCAACAAGGTGGGACACATAGCCACTGAGTGTCCTGAAAGAAAGAAGACCCCAACGGCGAAGGTGCTCATGATTGACGATGAAGCAGCCAAGCAAGAGGGAGGTAAGTATAATTGTCATGCTCTTCTAAAGATGAAAGGTTTCATTAATGGCAAAGAGGTTGTTATTCTGCATGATGATGGTAGTACTCATGATTTCATTTCGGAAAGAACCTTAGCAAAGCTAAACCTAGAGTCTTTCCCATCTAACTATAAGGTCAAAGTTGCTTTTACCAAAACAAAGTACAATTATACTAGAGAAGTCAAGAATCTTGAAATCACAATCAAACCCTACAAGGATACACGATACTTTCTAGTGGCACCCCTGCAGGGAGTGGACATCATCTTAGGAATGCTCAATGAGACCTGAGATCAGTCCTTTACTCAACCACACACAAGCCAAAAGAGCAATTAGAAAACGTGAGAAGACATATTTGATTTTGGTGAATACGGTAAGAGCTACTCAGCCAAACACTAAGCCTATACACCAAAAGTTTCTTTCTCAAATTTTTGATTGTTTCTTAGAAGATTTACCGCCTGGACTACCATGTTCTCGACCTAAAGATCATAGGATAGAAATCCTACCGGGCAATACTCCACCTTGCAAAGCTCCTTATAGAGTCAATCAGCTAGAACAAAAGGAAATTCAAAAGCAAGTGGAGGAATTGATAGAGAGAGGATTGATAAAACCCAGCAGTTCTCCTTATGGAGCACCTCTCTTATTAGTCAAAAAGAAAAGTGGAACCTATCGAATGTGCGTAGACTATCGTGCAATAAACAAAATCACAGTGAAGAACAAATATCCAATCCCTAGTATTGATGATCTTTTGAGACTGCCTTCAGAACTCAAACGGGACATTATGAGTTCCTAGTTATGCCTTTTGGGCTAACTAATGCTCCAGCTACTTTTAGTAGAATGATGAACCGAATCTTTCTTAAACACCAAAGTTGTGTGGTAGTATTTTTCGATGATATTCTGGTGTTTAGCAGAGACGTTGAAGAGCATCAGGAACATCTGAAGCTAGTCTTTTCACTCTTGAAAGAAAATCAATTGTACATAAACTCTGAAAAGAGCAGTTTCTTTCAAGATCAGATAGAGTATTTGGGTCACATTGTATCCGTCAATAGGATTCGAGTAGATCCAAAGAAGATTGAGTGCATAGTCACATGGCCTAAACCCCGAGATATACATGAATTAAGATCATTCTTGGGATTGTGTAGCTTTTATGGAAAGTTTGTCAAGAATTTCGCATACATTGCACATCCATTGACAGACCTTCTTAGAAAAGCTAAGCATTTCTTATGGATTGAGCGTCAAGATAAATCTTTTACAGCTTTGAAAGAAGCTCTTACACAAGCTCCTGTGTTGCAACTACCCGATTTCTCTAGACCATTCTTTGTAGTTGTAACCGATGCTAGTGGATATGGAATTGGAGCCGTACTTATGCAAGATGGACATCCAATAGCATATGAGAGCCGAAAATTAAAACCAGCAAATGCAATTATAGTACATATGATAAAGAATTAACCGCTGTTGTGCATGCTTTACGAATGTGGAAACATTATTTGGTTGGAGCTGAGTTTCTTATCAAAACCGATCAGCAAAGTATCAAGCATTTGTTGACTCAGCCACTAATATCCGATAGACACATCAAGTGGGCATCATTTATTCAGAGTTTTCAGCCCATGATTCAGTATCAACCTGGAAAGGAAAATGTAGTTGCTGATGCTCTTAGCAGAAAGCCAAGTATTAATCACATCACTACTGTAGAGACCCAGCCTTTCGAAGGTATGAAGAACTCTTATCAAGGGGATACAGACTTCTCCAATATATGGAAAAAATTAGAGAATAACAATTGGAATCCTATGTTAGACTATTCATGCAATGATGGATACCTCTTTTATCAAAAGAAATTATGCATCACTCGACCCTTTAGACAAATTGTAATGGAGGAAATGCACCAACCACCATATATGGGACATAGGGGAGTGACTGCCACTTTACAAGTGATAGCAAGAGAATTTCATTGACCTACTATAAGAAAAGATGTGGCTAAGTTTTTCGCCGAATGGATCACTTGTCAAAAGATCAAGAGTTACAAAGGAAAGACCCCAGGATTGCTTATGCCTTTGCCTATTGCTACGCAACCTTGGGAACAAATACCTATGGATTTCATAACAGGTTTTCCTACTACAGCGAATCAAAAAGATATGATTTGGATGATAATAGATCGCTTTAGTAAGCAAGCTTATTTCATCCCATGCAAGAAGACTTTAACAGCTCAGCAAGCTGCACATTTATTCATCAAGCATATCTTTGTTCATCATGGCTTGCCAAAGATTATAGTGTCTGATCGAGATTCGAAGTTTTGCAGTAATTTCTGGAATGTGAGCGCGGTTATGTTGGGATCGGTTGATTCGGGGATTCGTTCAATCGATTGTTAATAACTAATGAAATTGGCGGCTTGAGTACAGGTGATGGAACTCATAGCGAGGGTTGGAGTTAGAGCGAGGGTACCGATCGAGGTGTCGCACAGCGCATTATATATGGCCATGGGCCAATTTTGTATTTGTTTTATTATTGCAAGTTTGAGCAATATATTTTGTTGTGGACATAATTCATTTTGGGCCCTAAGATGGCTATGTAAAGCAAATCCCTCATTTTTGGATGAGAGGGATAATTTTGGCTCCTTGGTGCTTTTATGAAATATCATAAATACTCTAAATGAGGAAGCGTGAGTCACTCATCTAGGGGGGGGAGATGTACCCAGTCTAGTGTTGTTTTCAAGGAGTGATTGTGTTCTTCTTCTCCAATTGATTAAGTGGTGTATTTGTGTGTGAAAGAAATACCTTTTTGGTTTCAGGTTGTACCTATGAGAGTGGTCACAAGAGCTCAAAAGAAAAATCAAATGAAGGAAAAAGAGATTGATCAATAGACAAAGGTGGAAACCACGTCTCAAAGAAAGAAGTCTAGACGAGGCTCTTGGAAAGCCTACCGTGAGTGCGCCAAGAGAGGAAACGCAAGCAGAAGGAGCTCACCAAAGCTCAAGGCACTTCAGATGAAGATCAAGTCATACAGACTTCTAAGGAGGCAAAACCAAGGCCGGCTAAGCCACAAGATAGAGGTGGGAAAAGACATCAGGATCTATCCTGGTGAACAAGAAATTTGAAACTTTAGATGCTCAAGTTGAAGCTCCTTTGAAGCCAGGTGAAACACTAGAAGAACGAAGCAAATTACACCCAGACCCTGTCCTTGGCTTTGAGCTGTGTAAAAAACTCATTGAGACAGCTCAATCCTTGATAAAACCAGTTAGTGTACCCTTGAGAGAATCAATTGAAATACCTGAATTGCCTATAATGATTATGCAAAAGAGGAAGTTCCGACTCCTCTGTCAATGGCAAATGAACAAGCAAGCAAGCTTACCCTTAAAAACAAAACGATATTGGTAGTAGAAGGCCAGTGGCCCACCAGTAACACAAGCCAATGAGGGAAGCATGACTTTACAGTCAGCTCCAATCATAGAGATTGACCTAGATCATCCATTGCTAGATCATGAGTTGGGGTCACTCTATGGTGATAAGGGATCGGAAAAAACATATGACTCCAAAGCTGAAACGCTAAAGACATTACCCTCATACGTCGGAATATGAGATCAAAAAATTACCCTCTCAATGGAGATCTACATCTCCAGTGGGAAGTTCCATAAGTATTCAAGAGTTACTGTTGACATCGATACGTTGTACCGTCACTCTGGCAGAACTCTTGAAGCTTAAACCTCACATGTGGAAAGGAGTAGGCAAGTCGTTGGAAAAGATGGGGGTTAAGGATGGCCTAAAATCCTTAAGAAACGAGATGAAAGAGGTGGAAAACCAAGTAAGATTGTGCGACCAGTGCCAGTCAACAAAGTCGGTGATTATTGTGAAGGCGAGGATGGAAATACCCTCTTCCCAGTAGAGTATGCCAATGTGAAAACAATGGCAATTCTTGATAGTGGAGCCGGAGTGGCCATTGCCACCAAGCGGATTTGGGAGGCTTGGGGTAAGCCAACAATCCGTAAGACAAGGATGAAACTTCAATTAGCAGACGGCTATATTGAAGGCCACTAGGAATGCTCGAACACATTGTTGTTATTCATGTGTGGGATTGAGTATGAACACACCTTTGCCATAGTGGATTTTGGGAAGAAACCCATGTACGACATCATATTCGGATGACTGTTTATGTGACAGCTCAAAATAATTCAGGACTGGGGTTATGACTATATATATCTACGGCAAACGGATGTGACTACTCGAATAAACCTGAAGGATCATAGATATCAAGATGTAGCTCGGACATCGGTCCAAGATTTTGATTCGACCACCAAGGCTGAAACTGAGCTACCTGCATGGATGAATGCTAAAACACATCTTTGGATGTGTGGTGCATTTGAATGTGGTAGTCTCCAGAGAGAGGAGTGTGATATGGATAGGCCAAGGATGAGGCTTATGTGCCGTAACCGTTTCCGGAACTAGAGTTTGAACCCTTGGAATGGCAGCACATCCTGGCAATACTAGACGTGTGCGTACACGAATCAACTTCGACTAGATTTTGTGATGAAGAAGGATATGATATCGTACAACGGCTTATATATATATATATATAGCACATGCAGTCAGATGTTGAAGAGCACCATAGAAGCAGAGGACTGCAGATTCCCGTGATTTTCTGGCATCTGTGCCCTCATATTCAATATGATTTGCTTGATAAAGGGGCTAGAAAGTGTTTACACTTCACACCACCAATGCTCACTTTGCTCGGGACATCTTGTGTTTTGCCTAAAAGCAGAACGTCTTTACCTATGCGGGTGTTTCCTCCACATGCACCCATTGTGTTGAACATTTGGTCAATGTTCCGAATAACAGTTTTGATGTTTGGCATAGTGTTTGCATAATTTCTATGCAGGTGGAGAAGCTTGTCTATGATCTGCATCTCTGCATGTAATGTGCAAAAATGAATATTTGTAAGGGGTAGGGCAATATGGGATCCCAGATGCAGTCCTCGTCGTTGGAACTTGTGCTTTCCTTGTCACGGTTCGGTGGCTATGTGTAATCCACTGATATATAGTCTCTTATCTATTCACTCTCATTTGTATTCTTCTGTATTTTGCACTAAACCTTGCAGAAGGGACAACAATACTTGGCTCTAGGCCCCTGCTCACAGTGACCAAGACATTTGGTTGTCTTAAGATCAGCTAAGATATGCCAATGTATGGCAAACTCTCCCACACCATCAACATACAGCTTCTCCCCAGCAAGCTGATGCTCTATGATTGCTGGAAGGTCGGAGAATGAGAAGACCCAAGATAAGACGGCGTGGTTTTCCTTGGGCACTTGGAATGCAACCAGCCACCACGTATCTTCTTTCAACTAGATGCCAAAAAGTGAAGGGTTGTCCTTAACCATTGATGTTTTCATGTTCATTAAGCTGCCTGTCATCAGCACCAAATTTACGCGCTCCATCTTTTGGCCCTTCTTTATTTCACATTCGTCCATCTTCAAATAGAACGGAAGTATTGGATCCTCTACACAGAAAGGATGGATACATTTGTAACTCTGTGTTGGAACTACGTAAATGGCATAGTGGTTCATGTGAAATGATGTGATTTACCTCTTGGATTCATATCGTAGAACTTTACGATTTGTTCCTAGAATTTGAGTAATGGCAAAAATGTATATTTTTTCTTTACACAACCGGAACTTTCTTCGCTCCCCCTTTGCGTTGTCAAAAATGTGTTCGGATGCTATGAAGTAGAACTCGTTAATGTCCTCATGCACTAAGTTTGGTCTTTCTTGTCTTCTGTCTTAGACCTGAAATGTGTGAAACAAAACAAAATTTAGGATTATCACTCATCCTGGCTAAAAAGTTATGTGGGCTAAATCTTGTGCAGACAATACATACTTTATAAGAAAATGTTATGTGTGCATGCTTTGGACAATATAGAGAACTATGACACAAGTAACACATACCTACATTGGCAGCACAAGAATATATTTGTAGTACTTCAATGACTTCAAGGAATCCCAAACAATGCCGTAGAATGCCTCATATTCTTTCCTGCCCTGCCTTATCACATTCAAATACAATGTCTTGCTGCCTAACTGCATCTGCAATCTCTTGTAGAGCCAGATCACACCATAGATTTAGCCCTTTTTTTACCTTGTTCCCTAAATTCCTCTTGCTCCTCCCTAGACCACAGCTTCTTCCCTACAGGCATGGCATAGTCCCTAGGAAGCATTAGGCAAAATATGGACTCATTTTTAGGCCTTTTAGTTCTAGAGAGAGAGTGGCGCTTGACCAATCAGGAGAAGGACACCATAACAAATATGGCCGACTGACTCTCAAGTACACAAGATCATTTCAAGCACTGACCAGTGATTGAAAGAGAGCTTAATGAGCTTCCCTCTCAAAATATGCTTGAAAGCTTACACTTTCCTCCCAAATTTTACTGCTAGCACTTACCAGTCCTCTTACTATTCACCTGTTTCCGAAGTTTCTCACCATCTCAGCTCACGACTTTCCTAATCTTTATACCTTTTTGTAAGTTATTTCTATCACAGAATGAGTACGTCAAGAAAACCTCGTAGCAGTATTGATGCTATAATAGTATTCAACAACTACAACACAGATGATGAGTCATAGATACCCTCAAAGATAACAGTTGGGAGCTGGGTACTATTGCAAACCAGGAGAAGGAAGAGGAAGAATGCCAACGAGTTTTTAGAATCCTTCGAGGGGCAAGTGAAAGAGTTCAAGGTGTGCAAAAATAACTCTCACTTGACGGAGGTTTTGATACAGCACGCTTTCCACCATATGGAACTAAGGCTGCAAACATATCCTCCTAGCTGGCCTTGTTATCGACCGAACTGTAAGTAAATAGCTAATGCATTTTATTGTGTTTGAGTTTTCTTGTGTTTTTACTGTAGTGAAGACAAGGCTACGTGTGAAGCTTTTAAATGGTGACTTGCAGACATTTACCCATCAAACAGGATGAACTGGCAGCCCATTGAAAGCATCACTGGCATTTTTTATTGCTACCACGCATTTTTGGGTGAACAGATGTACAAAGGCAGTAAGCATAAAGAGCTTGTAGACAACGGTGTATTCTTCTTTGACGCGAAGTACCCAGAACCAAGCACGCCGTCTGGCTGGGGCTCTCTCACCCCACTTAGTTTGCAAGTACGTGGTTGGGTCTATGAACTTTCTAACAACCTTCCATTATCACTCTGTAAATGGAGAGCTTGTTCCATTGGACCAAGACTTGGCTTTTGTTCCACAAAACAAGCCTCTATTACTAGACATATACTCGGAAGGGAGGCTTTTAACCGTTCTGAACACAAACACCATGACAAGCCTTTCTCAAATAAGACTTGCCACATGAGTTTGTGTTCTACATCGAGAGTAGAAAGGTTCCCAGGCGCGTGGAGAGAAACACAATTATGGGCGATTCCCATATTTTCCCTTGAAGTAATTACTAAAACCAGGCACTCTCGTCTTCAAACTCGGAATGTAAAATTGCTTATTGTAACAGAGAATGCTAATTGAAGGACAAATTTTGCATACAAATGACTCAGTGGTGTTGTGTACCACTAACTTTTTTTAAATTAATCATCAATGCTTGTTGTCAATATACATTGTTTTCATTGTTGCAAATACATATTACATTGGTAGGGGATAGACTCGCAATGAGAATTAGTACTCTTCTCACCCCATGGCTCTGCGGCTCTTGAGCCATTCGTTCACTTCCGCCTGGCACCTCTCATATTCTTCCATTGCGCTCTGGGTCTCTCGCAATGATTCATACTCTTCTAGATCTTGTATTCTATTTATTTCTGCTACTTTGATTTCAAAATTTTGCGAACAGTCAACCTCTTCCATCCAAAAAATTTGAATACCCTCTACAACACCTTGTATAGACATCACAGTGTGGCGTTTGACATCAAACTCCATGTGTCTGGTTATTGCGATGTCGTGCAAACAACACATTACAAGAGTCACTACCAAGTGATATAGGGCTATACGGAGGGAGTCAAGATCTATTTTGCATGCTGCTAATCCCTTATTTTATTTTGTATAGATGATGTAAATGTTAATGGTTGATAAGTTAGCAGTTGTTAAGGTTTAGACCGTGCACCATGTGAGTGTGCTTACATCACGAAGATGATAGATTTGCCTAATAATCATGTATGCGTTGAGCATTGTTTGCCACCCTTAAGAAAGATGGTTTGGTTGCAAAGGAAGAGTGACTCGTTCTATGGTAAGGGTTTCAATAGTATTGTTATCGAGTAACATCAGGCTCAGTATCACTTTAACCAGTTTTCTAGCACACTTGCACCATTTGGATTATTTGGCTTAACAAACCTACACATGTTAAGTTTTGTGGGGAAGTATTGATGTTCAAACATACTTGCTCTCTAACGCAACCATAATATTGTTCACGGCCACCCGAGTTTGCAAGGAGGTATGTGTTAGTATGGACTATGTAAAGAAGAAGACTACAGTACTCACTAGGAAATCATAGACACTTAATATCCAAAAGGATGACTTAATAAAACGTTACATAAAAGTAAAGCATTTCCATACTCTTCATGGTAGGCTAAGTACAGTAAGTCCATATCCGCAACGTCAATTTGCAAAAACTAGTCCATTATTTGAAAGTATGACCGACTCCAGTCCTACAATGTTACAGATAGGAGCGGATTCAAACAAAACACGCACATCTGAACTTCTTTTGGTAGAAGACTGAGGTTCTGCCTTAAATAAAAAAGCATCCTCACATAAGTTCTAAAAGAGCACCATAGAAGCAGAGGAATCTCGTGAACTTATGATGTTGAGATATGTATATATGTATGTTGATACCAAAAGAAGTTCATATGGAAATTCCCCAAATGTATGTATGTGTGGAAATTCCACCTATGTATCTGCTTTAAGCTCATTGATCAGTTTTGGTACCTTCTCTCTCTCTCTCTCTCTCTCTCTCTCTCTACCATGCCACATGTCGACAGTAAGACCGTTAAAAGAATACACATCCGCCAGAATCCGTCCCATGCCAAAATTTCTGCCAAGATCATGCCCTCCCAGACACTCTCTCTCTCTCTAGCCTAGATAGGTGTCCAAATTCCAATACGCATAATGTAGGAGCTGATCATTGGAGCCTTCAACTATTTTTGCACGTGTGTCTCTGATGGCAAAATTTTGTGCCTCTTTTCGAACACATACACACACACACACACAGTTGATAGGGAATCTACCAATAGGGGGCTTGGTTGTCCTCGATTCGCATCCAGCATCTTCCATCGTCATAGGACCGGGTGTGGTGGTTTCATTTCCCCCTTCGGCATGGGCATCATTCTTGACGAGGTCCCGGGCTGCTTTCTGGTGTGCAACCTCGAGGCCAGTAATCCTCCAGCTTGGCCCCGGAATCGATTTCTAGCATTCTTGGCATTCGGCATCTGACGTGTAACCCTGCTAGGGCAATGCCCATCGCTAGGGTGGTTCAGCATTGGGCACCTGCATCAGCTATGAATCCTGCTAGGGAATGCCCATTGTTAGGGCTGCTAGGGCAATGCCCATCGCTAGGGCTGTTCGGCATTGGGCACCCGCATCGGCTGTGAATCCTGGTGGCGTAGGATAGTAGCAAGGATGTATGTTGATTAGCTCGCATGGCAGCTAGTTTCCAGAAATGGGCACCCCATGACCATATATATTGGTCCTTTACCCTTTGACTGAACAACGATATGCGAGTAGGGGTTGTGTGTTTGCCCCTGCAACAGAAGTAGAATAAGGTTGGGGTGATCGTGTAATAGCAAGGCTACTCCATTGTCGAATAAGAGCAGTAGTTGCAAGGGTAACCATTAGGGCTGTTGAACGCTACGTGAAGCTTGTAATGTGTGTGGCACTGTATATGGTTGCCAAAATGGGCGTATGCAGAGACTTGGGTAGCTCTAGCTGGCGTAGACCTGTTAAGTAGGCTGCAATCGCCAAGCTCGTGGCAGACTGTGGGAGGTTAGTTGAGGCACTAAGGTATAGGTTGCAAGCTAGAGACCTGTGCCATGACAGAGCACACCCCAGGCGGCTAATGTTGTGGCCCTTGTCAGGTGTTGTGCTTGGGAGGCAGCACCATGTCGTCGCATTAGAGCCGTCACCAAAGGGGGGGTAAGGGGCTGACACGCGTGGACCTTCATGGGTTATGCCTTTAGCTGTAGCTTGCACCCTTGGCCCTTCATCTCCAGAGGGGGGTTCGCCACGACATCCTTCGGCATCGGCATGAACCAATCTAGCTGCCCGGCATGGGTGCCTCGACTCTTTGCGGGCATGGTGGGGCTCGAACTTGGATGGCAGCGGCTTTGGTTTGGTTGTCTTTGATTGGCATTAACATCTTCCATCATCGTACGAGTGGGCATGGTGGTTTCATTTCCCCCTTCATCATGGGCATCATTCTTGAGACGAGGTCCCGGGCTGCTTCCTGGTGTGCAACCTCGAGGCCACTAATCCTCTAGCTTGGCCCCAAAATTGATTTCTTGCATTCTTGGCATTTGGCATCTAACGTGTACCCGTGCTAGGGCAATTCCCATCGCTAGCATGGTTTGGCATTGGGCACCCGCATCGGCTGTGAATCCTGGTGGTGTAGGATAGTAGCAAGGATGTATGTTGATTAGCTCGCATGGCAGCTAGTTTCCAGACATGGGCACCCCATGACCATATATATTGGACCTTTACCCTTTGACTTAATAGCGGTATGCGGGTAGGGGTTGTGTGTTTGCCCCTCCAATAGCTATAGAATAAGGTTGGGGCAATCGAGTAACAGCAGGGCTGCTCCATTGTTCAAATAAGTGCAGTAATTGCAAGGGTAACCATCAGGGCTGTTGAACGCTACGTGATGGGCAACGGCCAAGCTTGTTATGTGTGTGGCATTGTATATGGTTGCCAAAATGGGTGTATGCAGAGACTTGGGCAGCTCTAGTTGGCATAGACCTGTTGGGTAGGCTGCAATTGCCAAGCTCGTGGCAGGCTGCAGGAGGTTAGTTCAGGTGCAAGATACAAAGGGTGCGGGTCCTTATACAAAGTGAGGCCTCAAGATATATAGGCTAAGGATGGCCCTAAGCCTCCTCGCACCATGCCCTAAGCCCTAGGTGTGGTGCGTGTGCCAAATATGCCATCAACACGAGTGCAGGATGAAAATGCCGTCAACACATTGGCACGCTCAAGGGAATGACACGCCAGCATCAAGAACCCACAACAAGCTTGCCGACTAGACTGCCCTACGTGCTTCTAAGCATAGAGGAGAGGGGTGATATAACAATACAACCCGATTTTGGGCGGGCACTTGGCTTGAGTACAAAACACATATGACATGGCAGGTCAAAAAAATGCCGACACGATCAGCACTCAACACGTCGGTGTGAGGGCAGACACGTGAGGACGCCGACGCTTCTACCCCTCTGGCTCCTCCAATGCTCCCTCCACCTGCCTCAATCAGTACTCGGCTATGCCTTTGCCCACGTTGTCCGTTGTCAAGTCCTCTCGCCCTCTTGCCCGCCCTCAGTCAAATCTTCCACGCCGCACTCCTCTCCACTTTGGGCTAACTCACAGTAGGGTGGTTGGTCGCTTGGCAAACTCCTCTTTGTCATTTCTCCTTGGCATCCTTCGGCATCGGCATGAACCGATCTAGCTGTCCGGCATGGTTGCCTCGACTCTTTGCGAGCATGGTGGGGCTCGAACTTGGACGGCAACGGCTTTGGTTTGGTTGTCCTCGACTGGCATCTAGCATCTTCCATCGTCGTACGAGCGGGCGTAGTGGTTTCATTTCCCCCTTCGGCATGGGCTATGGGGGTTAAAGGTCACTGTGCCTTTACCTCAGTTATGTACAATACTCAAACACATATATAAATGAATGAAAAAGCAGATTAGGGTGGTTCTGCACCCACCAAACTTGTGTGGCTCTCTATCTCTCTCTCTCCCTCTTTCGTTCTTGCTTCCGTTGAGAGCACTCTCAACTGGTATCAGAGCCAGGGTGATCTAGCTGAGCGTGCGTGAATGCTTGAAGCTCAGCAGCTCTGTGGGAGGAAGGAGAAGCTTTGTGGGAAGCTTTGTGGGTGACTTTACTTGCATCCGAGTGTGCAGAGACCTTGGAGGAACCTTTGGAAAAGTTACTTTGGCTTTGCGAAGTGGTTTTGAGAGCCTGTTAAGTGTTTTCAAAGAAAAAGTCGTTTTTGAGCTTTTCCCTGTTCCGTTCGATGACAGAGACTCCGTATTGACTTGTAGAGGCAACTATTGCTTGCTTTTGGTGTCCACTTCACTTCAGGAGCTTGGAAACACCTTCATTCTTGAATTTGGGATCATTTCATTGGATTTCTGACTCACTGTGTCAATTTCTGCGTTTTTTGCCCGGGTGTTGGAACTCAAGTTTGGAGCAACCATTTGCAGATCTGTCAGTTCCGGTGGACTCAGGAGGTCCTAAAACTTCTATGTTGCTCATCATTCGCACTCCGGTGGAGTTTACAAACAGCTCTGTTTCCAAAAACGTTTTTCAGTCCGTGTGTTGGACCCAGTGATTGAGACCACGGTTTCCAAAACCGTCTATCCCATTGCGTTCCGGACGCCCAAAAACCCCTACCTGTCAGTTCTTGCGCGATTCGGTGGAGGATTTTCAGAGTTATAGATCTCTGTGTATTCGATTTTGTCTCTCTGTTATGCATTTTTCATTCTAAGGTTTTGAAACCTTAGATTTATGCCACATGGCAGTGGATAAGTGTTGACTCCCATTTCTCACTCATCTGTTCGGATTTTGGAGTTCTAGTAGAAGAGAGATATTTGCAGATTTTCTTGCTGAGTCCGATTATGCAATGGCGCCCATGTTTTGAGGCATCTCAGGTTTTATTTTCAGTAGCGGTCATTACCGTGGGACTATGATTTTTTGAGCATACCTTATGCAGATCACTCTGGTTGCAGTTTGAGCAGTGTGCGCTCATTCGTGGTATGCATTGGGTTGCAGTGGATGATTTATAGGCCATTTGGATTCATTACAGTCCTTATTGGATGCGCTGATAGACCCAAATTGCCTCGTGGGATGCTATTTTTTATGAACGCTTTGCACATGGATGCTATTTTATGCTGAGGGAGAGCTTTGACACATTGCAGGTGATGCACTGATAGTGCTATTCTCTCTTGGATGATATATTATTGATGCATATGCCAGTGGACGGTGTTTATGCTTGAGTTATTTGGCACTTATTAACATTTTCTTTTGGGCCAGATTTGCTCATATGGATGCATAGTATATGCACATGAGTCAGATGCATCTTTTGATGCTTTGAGCTTTGAGTTTTGGTGATATTTCACTCTATTGTGGCATACACATTTGGGTGCACCTAGTATTTGGTGTGATTATCTCTTGCAGGTACTAGCATTTGGGATTTTGTTTCATTTGCATCATGGCGTCCTCTTCCATGTCTGAAAAGGAGTTTTTCAACATTAAAAAGTTTGATGGGACAAACTTTTCTTTGTGGAAAGAACAAATAAGGGATGTGCTTATTCAAAAGAAGCAGATTAAACCCTTGGCAGGGATTGAAGCTAAGCCTGCAAATATGTCTGAGGATGATTGGAATGAGTTGGATGCATTAGCAAAGTCTACTATTAGACTTCATCTTGTAGAGTCAGTTTATTTCACAGTAGTAAATGAGCAGACTACGGAAGATTTGTGGAAGAAACTGTGTGCCACTTATGAGAAGGAAACTGCCTCTAATAAAGTTTACCTCATGAAGAGGTTGTTTGAGCTGCAGATGAAGGAAGGGGTCTCCATTGCTTCTCACTTGAATGAATTCAATATTATTTTCAGCCAGCTTCAGGCTCAGAAAATGAATTTTGATGCAGAGACTAAGGCAATATTTCTCTTATGTTCATTGCCATCCTCATGGGATACCTTCCGTACAGCTGTCAGTAACTCTGCACCTGGTGGAGTACTGAAATTTGATGATGTTGTGGGTAGCTTGTTGGCCGAGGAGATTAGACGAAAGTCTATGGATGGCAACAAGCAGGATGCAGCCTTAAATGTGCAAAGGGGCAGATCACAGTTCAGGGGGAAGTCCCAAGAAAGAGGAAAGTCTCGTAGCAAATCCAGGGCACGGAACATTGAGTGTTACCATTGTGGCAAGAAGGGCCATATGAAAAAGGATTGCTACAAGCTGAAAAGAGAGCAAAAGGATAAGAAAAAGAATGCAAATTGGGGTGCAAATCAAAAGGAAGAGAGTCCAAGGGAGGACAAAGGAAAAGTGAAGATCGAGGAGATCAATGCAGTCACACATGATAGTGACAATGATGTTCTCTTCATGTCTAGTTTATCTGCAGAGTTGCTTACCACTTCAGATGATGCATATTCCCAGGATTGGATTTTGGATTCTGGTGCTTCATTCCATGTTACTCCCCATAAGGAATGGTTCTCCACTTATGACAGTGGAAAGACAGGTTGTGTGCATCTTGGAAATGACTATGCATGTGACATAGTGGGAGCAGGTGACATAAAGTTTTCTTTTGCAAATGGGTCTGCATTTGTTTTGAAACATGTGAGACATGTGCCTAAGCTGACCAAGAGTCTTATTTCAGTGGGTCAGCTAGATGATGCTGGTTTTCACACCACTTTTGGCTTTCAGAGTTGGAAAATTCAGAAGGGCTCTATGCTTTTGGCCAGGGGTGCCAAGTGTGGGACTTTGTATCCCCTACATGTATCAGGGGTATTTGATCATGTTGTTGCAATAACCGAGCAGCCAAGCACTTCTTTGTGGCATTGCAGGTTGGGGCACATGAGCCAGAATGGAATGAAACTCTTATGCCGTTTGGGTCATGTACCGCATTTGAGTTTCTCTGATTTTGAATTTTGTGAGCATTGTCTCTATGGGAAGCAGACTAAATCAGCCCATAAAAGAAGGGGAAAGAAAGAGTTTGAAAAGCTGGATTTGGTGCATTCAAACGTATGTGGTCCCATGCCTACACGATCATTAGGCGGGGCTGAATACTATGTGACATTCATTGATGATGCAACTAGGAAAGTGTGGGCTTATGCTATAGCTCGGAAGAGTGATGTGTTCCAGGTATTTCAGAAATGGCTGGCCTTGGTTGAGAATCAGTCAGGTAGAATGCTTAAATGCCTACGGACTGACAATGGTGGAGAGTATCTCTCTCATGACTTTCAGCATTTCTGTGATACACGTGGGATTAAGAGGGAGCTCACATCCCCTCATACTCCAGAGCAAAATCCAGTTGCAGAAAAGATGAACCGCACCATTCAAGAAAGGTTGCAATGCATGCTTTCCAATGCAAGTCTTTCTAGTGGTTTTTGGGCTGAGGCAATGAAGACTGCAGTACATGTGATCAATAGATCACCTAGTAAGAGTTTGGATGGTGGTATTCCTGAAGAGGCATGGAGTGGCAAGAAGCCCTCTTACTCTCATTTGCATATATTTGGGTGTGAGGCATATGCACATGTGCCAAAAGAGCTTCGAAAGAAGCTAGATCCTAAGTCTAGGAAATGCATCTTTCTGGGAGAGATGGGCTATCATCTCTGGGATCCAAAAGCAAAGAAGATCATACGCAGCCATGATGTAGTCTTCAATGAGAAGAAGATGCATAAGGCACCCATGAGGGATGTGGAAATGAGAAGAATCACTTTCCAGGATGTGAATCCATCTGCATATGTTGATAGACAGCAAGCTGTCCATGCACCAAATGTGCAAGAAATGGTGCCACCAAGTACTCCCACAGGTATACAATCAAGGGTAGATGATGGATCATCTATTGGTGGAAATGATGAGCCAAATGTGGCTGATATGCAAATGGGACAGCAAGCTGAAATGCCCTTGAGAAGATCATCTAGAGTGTCTAGACCGCCTGATAGGTTTGTTCTAGGGGTAGACTATGTGATGCTTACTGATTGCGGGGAGCCTTCTTGCTACAGAGAGGCTATGATGCGTGAGGATCAACACAAGTGGGAGTATGCTATGCAATCAGAGATGAGTTCACTTATGAAGAATAAGACTTGGGACTTGGTTTCTTTGCCACATGGAAAGAAAGCATTGCCATGTAAATGGGTCTACAAAATGAAGGTCACAGGTGATGATGTGCCTAGGTACAAGGCTTGTTTGGTTGCTAAAGGGTTCAAGCAAGAGAAGGGTGTGGACTTTGATGAGATATTCTCTCCGGTTGTGAAGATGACCACACTTAGATGCATGCTTGGACTAGTGGCATCAGAGGATATGGAGCTTATGCAGATGGATGTCAAGACAGCTTTCTTGCATGGGGATTTGCATGAGGAAATTTACATGGTGCAGCCAGAAGGCTTTGAAGAAAAGGGCAAAGAGCATTTAGTTTGCAAGCTGAAGAAAAGTCTCTATGGTCTTAAGCAAGCGCCTAGAGAATGGTATCAGAAGTTTGATGCTTTCATTCGGTCCCAGGGTTTTAGAAGGAGTGAAATTGATCACTGCCTCTACACTAAAAAAAGGGCTAAGGATAATAGCCTGATAATCTTGGAACTATATGTGGATGATATGCTATTGGCTAGCAAGAATACTTATGAGCTAGATGCATTAAAGGCCAAGTTGCATAAGGCCTTTGATATGAAGGATTTGGGACTTGCAGGTCATATTCTTGGTATGCGCATCACGCGTGATCGGAGTAGGAAACTCCTTTGGCTTTCACAAAAAGAGTATGTTACAAAAGTATTGCAGCGTTTCAATATGGAGGGGGGGAAGGCAGTGAGTACTCC
This sequence comes from Dipteris shenzhenensis, assembly GCF_047967505.1. Lineage (NCBI taxonomy): Eukaryota > Viridiplantae > Streptophyta > Polypodiopsida > Gleicheniales > Dipteridaceae > Dipteris > Dipteris shenzhenensis. The sequence continues at coordinate 594,110 of NC_141598.1, read as the reverse complement.
ATTGCCTGCATATGTGAAACTGAGTCATACAAATAGTCCCAAATCAGATGAGGAAAGGGCCATGATGGCCAAGGTTCCTTATGCATCAGCAGTTGGGAGTCTTATGTATGCTATGATAGCTACTAGACCAGACATTGCATTTGTAGTGGGAGTTGTTAGCCGGTATATGGCTAATCCAGGAAAGAGGCATTGGGAGGCAGTTAAGTGCATCATGAGGTACATGAAGGGTACCAAGGAGATGTGCATTTGCTTTGGTAAAGGAGACATGCGTGTACTTGGGTACATAGATTCAGACTATGCAGGGCATGTGGATAGTAGGAGATCCAATTCTGGTTATGTGTTCACCTTTGCAGGTGGTACAGTGTCGTGGATGTCTCGCGCACAGAAGTGTGTTGCTTTGTCTACCACAGAGGCTGAGTATGTTGCAGCCACAGAGGGTTGCAAGGAGGCTATATGGCTTGATCGGCTAGTGGGAGATTTGGGGATTCATACAGGTGTACCGACATTGCATAGTATTCCATGAGTGCTATTCAGCTAGCACGGAATCCGGTCTTTCATGCAAAGACCAAACACATTGAGGTCAGGTACCATTTCATTGTACTTGAGGACAAGCGCATAGAGCTTGTCAAGGTTCATACAGATGATAACCCTGCAGATCAGCTGACGAAGAGTCTACCTAGTCAGCGGTTTGAGTATTGTCGTGTATTGATGGGCATTGGATAGTATGCTCGCTGGTTGTTCTCCCTTAAAGGCACATTGTCCTTTAAGTGGGAGGTTGTGGGGGTTAAAGGTCACTGTGCCTTTACCCCGGTTATGTACAATACTCAAACACATATATAAATGAATGAAAAAGAAGATTAGGGTGGTTCTGCACCCACCAAACTTGTGTGGCTCTCTGTCTCTCTCTCTCCCTCTTTCGTTCTTGCTTCCGTTGAGAGCACTCTCATGGGCATCATTCTTGACGAGGTACCGGGCTGCTTCCTGGTGTGCAACCTCGAGGCCACTAATCCTCCAGCTTGGCTCCAGAATTGATTATGGCATTCTTGGCATTCGAAATCTGATGTGTACCCCTGCTAGGGCAATGCCCATCGCTAGGGTGGTTCGGCATTGGGCATCTGCATCGGCTGTGAATCCTGGTGGTGTAGGATAGTAGCAAGGATGTATGTTGATTAGCTCCGATGGCAACTAGTTTCCAGACATGGGCACCCCATGACCATATATATTGGACCTTTACCCTTTGACTAACAGTGGTATGCAGGTAGGGGTTGTGTGTTTGCCCCTGCAACAACAAGGTTGGGGTGATTGCATAAAAGCAGCAAGCTGCTCCATTGTCGAATAAGAGCAGTAGTTGCAAGGGTAGCCATGAGGGCTATTGAACGCTATGTGATGGCAGCGGCCAAGCTTAATGTGTGTGGCACTGTATATGGTTGCCAAAATGGGCGTATGCAGAGACGGGCAGCTCTAGCTGGCATAGACCTATTGGGGTAGGCTGCAATTGCCAAGCTCGTGGTAGGTTGCAGGAGGTTAGTTCAAGTGCTAAGGTATAGGTTGCAAGCTAGAGACCTGTGCCATGGCAGAGCACACCCCAGACAGCTAATGTTGTGACCCTTGTGAAGTGCTGTGCTTGGGAGGCAGCACCATGTCGTTGCAGTGGAGCCGTCACCAAAGGGGGGGTAAGGGGCTTCATCGACATGAACGAGGCCATGGAGCAAGCATGGCGTGCATCTTGGACTGGTGCTAAGACGTGTGGGCCTTCATGGGTTATGCCTTCAGCTGCAGCTTGTGCCCTTGGCCCTTCATCTCCAGAGGGGGGTTCACCACTCATGGCCACCAAGGTGTTGACAGGGAATCTACCAACAAGGGGAGGAGGAGAGGGAGAGGAGAATGGGGCTAGGGGAGGAGATGAAGAGGGAGGCAGCCATGGCCAAGCTAAGAGGGAGGGGGAGGGAAGAGAGCAAAACCCTAACTAACAAGATAGAGAGAGAGTGAGGAGAGCATACACTAGAGAGAGAAAACCAAATGCACGTCCCAAGCCATGAGCGCATAAATGATACAAAGTATGGGGGTCCTCATACAAAGTGAGGCCTCAAGATATATAGGCTGAGGATGGCCCTAAGCCTCCTCGCACTAGGCCCTAAGGCCTAGGTGTGGTGCGTGTGCCGAATATGCCGTCAACACTAGTGCGGGATGAAAATGCGGTCAACATATTGGCACACCTAAGGGAATGTCGCGCTAGCATCAAGAACCCACAACAAGCTTGTCGACTAGACTACCCTATGTGCTTCTAAGCATAGAGGAGAGGGCTAGTATAACAATACAACCTGGATTTGGGTGGGCACTTGGCTTGAGTACAAAACACATATGACATGGCAGGGCAAACAAATGCCGACACAATCAGCACCCGGCACGTCAGTGTGAGGGGAGACGCGAGGATGTCGGCGCTTCTGGCCCTCTGTCTCCTCCAATGCTCCCTCTAGCCACTTTAGTCAGTACTCGACCACGGCTCCACTACGCCTCCGCCCACGTCATCCGTCGTCAACAAGGATATTTTTATCAAAGCTATGCTTATATATTAATATAAAATCTTGACGAAAGTTTATCGAGCTAATTTTTTTAGTTTTACAATATTTGTATAACATATTACACTTTTAGAAATTTTCTTTTGAATTTTAAAGAAAAATTTGTAAATCCTGGCGAGACTTTAAAACTTTTCTCAAAAGTTTCAAACCTTTATTTTTATCAAGGCATACAAACTTTCGACACCAATATAAAAGTTTCACTTCTTAACGAAACTAATAGGAAAAAGTCCTCTCGCCGGTCGGATCCTCCACGCTGCACTCCTCTCCACTTCGGGCTAACTCACGGTAGGGTGGTCGGCCGCTCAGCAAACTCCTCTTTCTCATTTCTCCTCGGCATCCTTCGGCATCGACATGAACCGATCTAACTGTCCGGCATGGGTGCCTCGGCTCTTTGCAGGCATGGTGGGGCTCGAACTTGGATGGCAGCGGCTCTCATTTGGTTGTCCTCAATTGGCATCCACCATCTTCCATCGTCGTATGAGCGGGCGTGGTAGTTTCATTTCCCCCTTTGGCATGGGCATCATTCTTAACGAGGTCTCGGGCTGCTTCCTGGTGAGCAACCTCAAGGCCACTAATCCTCCAGCTTGGCCTCGGAATCGATTTCTGGCATTCTTGGCATTCGGCATCTGACCTGTACCCCTGCTAGGGCAGTGCCCATTGCTAGGGTGGTTCGGCATTGGGCACCCGCATCAGCTTTGAATCCTAGTGGCATAGGATAGTAGCAAGGATGTATGTTGATTGGCTCGCATGGCAGCTACTTTCCAGACATGGGCACCCCATGACCATATATATTGGACCTTTACCCTTTGACTTAACAATGGTATGCGAGTAGGGGTTGTGTGTTTGCCCCTACAATAGCAGTAGAATAAGGTTGGGGCGATTGCGTAACAGCAAGGCTGCTCCATTGTCAAATAAGAGCTGTAGTTGTTGTAAGGGTAACCACATTAGGGCTGTTGAACGCTACGTGATGGGCAGCGGCCAAGCTTGTAATGTGTGTGGCGCTGTATATGGTTGCCAAAATGGGCGTATGCAGAGACTTGGGCAGCTCTAGCTGGCGTAGACCTGTTGGGTAGGCTGCAATCGCCAAGCTCGTGGCAGGCTGTGGGAGGTTAGTTCAGGAGCTAAGGTATAATCTCTAGCAAATGATTGTACCGACTTCAAGCTTGCTTGTCGATCATCGGCCTTCTTGTCTTAGCACTGGCCCAGATGCTCTTGTATGGGACTTAAGCCTACTTGTGCCTCCAGGATCCTTTTGAATAGATAGCGTCCTTGAACATTTACGCACTGAGCCTTGTGGCCAAGAGGTCCCGTCTCACTCTCTCTAAGTTGCATGCTCTCCTGCTCAATTGCTGGCCACTTGCCTTTTGCCAAGAGCTCTTCACGAAGCCTAGCACACTATATCAAATCTGAGCCATCCTTCATAAGCAACTTGAGCCGTAGCCTAAGATTAAAGCTTTTCCATCTATCTTTTGCTACCTCAGTACCCCAATCAAAGTCCATCAAAAGCGGTGCCAGTATGAGCAATTGCATATGGAGTTGAAGGGGGTGCCATCTATACCACAGACCTTAAAATACAATCTGAAAACCTTTAGGTGTATGGTTGTCATTTCCTTATGACCCCACATTGATTAGTATATTAATTAAATATCCTTGATGCTAAAAGACATATAACCAATATATTATGAACATTGTATATCATCACTTTTGGCAAAGATGAAGGAAGATGAATTCTTCCGACAAGAGCATCTTGACAATCTATCATTTCTAGATTGGAAAAGACCTCCAAAACAAGTCATACTTGTAATAACACTTGCAAAGTTTGGAAGAAATAGCTCTCGATCCAAAACAACTCAAAGATAATATCCTTGCTATCTAGAAGGTTTTATCTCACAATCTCATTACAAGAGATGAGTATAATAACCATTATGACCTCATCTGAGAGAAATATATTGACAATGTCTCTAGACGTCCAACTTGCATCAAAGATCCAAAGAAACTCTCCACAATTGAAGATAACATGTACAGGATAGAAGCTATGCTTTTGCTACACCGGTCCCATATGCAAACATTGCTGCACTCAATTCAGGCATGTCCGCATCCAACGTAAACATCCTGCCCTTCTTCTTTCCTTTTGCTATCAAGCGACCTTTATTTTTCATATCCTCAACAAAGCATCCATGAGGATTAAATCTGACTTGCAAGCCCTGCTCCAACCATTTGACCAATAGAAACCAAGTTCTTGGTGATATTCGGGACATAAAATACATCAGACAGGTATCCCATCCGGCATAGATAAAGAAATTTTATCAATTTGCACAATAGGATGTGCAGTATCATCACCAGTCTCCACAAATCCTGATCTTTTCATAGTTGATTCGGCAGGTGAGTTGTTACACACTCCTTAGCGGATTTCGACTTCCATGACCACCGTCCTACTGTCTTAATCAATCAACACAACACCTATTTCATTAATTTTGGACTTTTTGTGTTGTTTTTGGACGAAGCCCAAAAATCCTTCCCAAATGAAAACTTTACTTTGTGAAAATATCCTTCCCAAATCAAAATTTTACTTTCTTGAAAATATTCTTCCCAAATCAAAAGTTCACTTTGTGGCACTATCATATTCACATAAAAATATTGTTTTTTCAATCTATACTTTTGCACCAACATGCAAGAATTTGAAATAATCCTATATTAGAAATTCTAGCTATATCTAAGTTATTTGTTAATTTAATTATTTTTAATATTTTTCCTTGACGTTTTTCCTTCCCAAATCAAAAGTTCACTAGGTGGCACTATCATATTCACATAAAAATATTGTTTTTTCAATCTATACTTTTGCACCAACATGCAAGAATTTGAAATAATCCTATATTAGAAATTCTAGCTATATCTAAGTTATTTGTTAATTTAATTATTTTTAATATTTTTCCTTGACGTTTTTCGTTGACGTGATAAATTTATAAATCCATGAAAGGAGACTTAAATATTTCATGAAAATAACATTGTCACTCGGCAATATGCACAAAATTTAGCAAAACTTTTAATAAATAGAAAGAAGACATGATGCCATAAGACCCAAGTTTTGTATTGAACCAAAGAGGTATAATAGCAATTATAGCTACTTGACGTTTTTCCTTCCCAAATCAAAAGTTCACTAGGTGGCACTATCATATTCACATAAAAATATTGTTTTTTCAATCTATACTTTTGCACCAACATGCAAGAATTTGAAATAATCCTATATTAGAAATTCTAGCTATATCTAAGTTATTTGTTAATTTAATTATTTTTAATATTTTTCCTTGACGTTTTTCGTTGACGTGATAAATTTATAAATCCATGAAAGGAGACTTAAATATTTCATGAAAATAACATTGTCACTCGGCAATATGCACAAAATTTAGCAAAACTTTTAATAAATAGAAAGAAGACATGATGCCATAAGACCCAAGTTTTGTATTGAACCAAAGAGGTATAATAGCAATTATAGCTATTATTATATGATTACATTGAGAGACGTTGCTCTCAGCTAGAGTCTTTATATCCAAAATGATATAGATTGAACATATGTTTACAATTTAAATTGTTGCTCTTAAAGAGCCTCAATTCGTGCCATCTGCATAATTTGACTCCCCATTGTCTTATTGCTCAATGTCACGACAGTCCCTTGCCAGGTGCCATCTGCATAATTTGACTCCCACTTGTCTTGCCAAGCCTTGCCCCTTGGGTGCATTGACTCCCCATTGTCTTATTGCTCAATGCGATAGTCCCTTGCCAGGTGCCATCTGCATTAACTCCCTATTGTCTTGCCAAGCCTTGACCCTTGGGTGACATCCAGTGCAAAATACAGGTGCCATCTGCATTAACTCCCACAAGTTATCTTGCCAAGCCTTGCCCCTTGGGTGCATTGACTCCCCATTGTCTTATTGCTCAATGTGATAGTCCCTTGCCAGGTGCCATCTGCATTAACTCCCTATTGTCTTGGCAAGCCTTGACCCTTGGGTGACATCCAGTGCATATTTTGACTCTATTTGACATAGGAGGTGATGACTCTGATTATAATTGTCTTGGATTGGCTCCTTGCCTAGTACCCAAATAAAATCCTTCAATGGACTTCAATGCAAAGCTTTAATCATGGACATTCTTCATTTGCGCTGTCTCCTACTTCCTCCATGGCGAGCATCCTTAAAAATTCGTGTATATGCAAAATAGTTTGCTGTGGTATTTTTATTTTTCCTTCTACCTCATATCCCATGCGCTTATTTGATTTCTTTGCCCTTGAATGCCAAGACACTATGATTGTCTCCGTCGAAACTTGAGAGACCGCTTCATCATTTGGGACCCACTCCTTCATTATACAATTAGTATATAATGTGTTGTTATCCATATTCTCCTTCCTGCCCTTTGGCTCATACCATACCGCTGTAAATGTTGTAGCTCTCCCTTGGTCATCTCTTTGCACATCAACTACTTTTGCAACCCAAAACTTCACATTCTCATATTCATCATCCGATGGCCGAACCACAACAAAACAATCGACCTCTATATCTACTTGTGGCATAAACTCTCTCTTCTTCGGTCCACAATATGGACGTGGGAGTAATGATACAAATTCATTTTCAAAGACTGGAGCTGGGTGCAAATCATTATGAACATTTGGCCAAAACATATTGCATTCTTCCTTGACATCCTTTGAGCCTCGCATTCTCTCAAGGTCCTTTATTAAATTTTGTGTCTTGTTAATTACAGTGGTAGTGTGTTCTCTCCAAGTAGGCTTCGAATCAGGATATCTCCGGAGCATTTCCTCTTTGTATGTAATAAATGCTTTTAATCCTTCTATTTCACAATTAGACCTCTCATTAAGTTCTTGTATAGGAGCCCATGTTGGATACCTTTCCTTGCTGGGAATTGAAGTTAAGAGACTGTAAGGTTCTTCAGGTTCCCATTTTGTATCATGAGAATACTGTTGCCATTGCATTACGGGTTTTTCATCTTTTTTAAAAAAACGAAAGTAGTGTGGATTGGTATGACCTATCAATGCATCACCACCCATTTGTATGAAAGGTAGAATGAAGCTCTTCCAATCATACATTCTTTCGAGCCTCTCACATACTGTACTTTCCTTACGACCACCAACTTGCCTGCCACATCTTCTTACCAAGTCATCTATTGTCTCCACATCCTTGCATTTAAGCTCCCTTGAGACTGTGCTAAAAACCTGATCGATATCCTCATGTGTATGCCCAACATACAAAAATCCACATTCGACCTCATTGAAGATTCGATGAGCAACTAGCATGGAGCAGAATGCAAACATGAGTACATTCTTATTTTCTCGCCAGCAATTATCAGCTTGTATTCTCAAAGTCGGTGGCAGGCGACCTTTTTCTGCATGTACATTGCGAATTGCCTTCATAATAGATGTTACAACTTGATTGCTATCATGTAGATGCAAGGAATCAATCCATATATCTGCAAAGAACTTAATTCCATGCACTAACACTCCACATAGATGTGTCTTTAGAAAGTGCTTTCCTTGTAATTTAGGTGGAGTGGCAACAAAACGAGGCAATGTTGTTGTATTCTGATCCATGCCATCTACAATAAGGCACATGTAGTCATCAAGATGCGAAATAGCTTGCTCCTTCCAAAATGCATATTTTTGTCTGGAATGTCGAATAAGGTCATGATGAGATTTTTGGTTTTTTTTGTATAATTCCCTTTGATTTGGACATGTTGCACTCTCAATCGCTCGCTTTAAATCATCACAGACATTGCACTTTGACATTTTTTGCCTCCTTGGGATTTTAACATATCCAAAGTTCTTCTTCCAAAGAGTATACAAAGTATGAGAAGAAGCTACGGCATCCCCTCTTTGCCTTTGCTTTTCTGCAATAGAGTCAAATACTTCGAGCTTTGTCAAGCCCATTGGAAGGTGCATTTCAGTGATCGCGTCACCGTTAGGGAGTTTGGTAGATATATGGGGTTGAGGTAAAGGATTTTCATGTATGAAGTCTTGCAAAATTGTTGCTGCCCTGACAGTTGAGATTCTTGATTTGGACCTTCCTCTATTACCGTGAATGCTAAATTTGTTGCCGCCCTTTGCCTTGGTGACTAAATCCCAATATGTACCATGGGATAATCCAATAATATTGCGATATGCCTTATTGCAAATCCTTTTTCCATTTACGAGAGGTTTTACCTTTTGTCTTGAACTTAGCCTTTTATTGCCATTCTGAAGAAAGCAAGAGAGACTTGTGAGAAGGTATTCATTTCTTTCGCTTCCTCTTCTTTGCCACACGTGTCCTCTACATTCCCTGATGTCTGCAAGATCAATGAAGCGCATACATCTTCGCTTGCAACATAGATATCCCAATGCATTTAACATGTTCTCCTCCTTCATTACTCTCTTCCTCTTTGGTTGCTTTTGTGGATTTGCCTGGATTCGCTTTCTCTTCATGCATATGTATGACCGTTTTCGTTCCTCGTGCACGTTGTTATCTGTATTTATGCACTTCTTCTCCTCACATTTGTTTGTAACCAAGCATCCATGATTGGTCGTTGCATCCTTGTCCATATCACAATCAAAGTTAAATATTGAATAATCCTCTGTTGATCTCATCCTCATTTTTAACATACTCTTAGGACCATTCAATGAATTCAATATTCTACGAGAGTATTGAGAACCTTGAAACTCTTCCACTCCTGAGAGAACATCACTCATTGGGACATCTTGCATGGCTTTCACAAATCCACAAGCTTGATTGACACCAGGTTTGTTAATATGCATGAACTCATCCACACTTGACAAGACATCGCTATTGAAACCTTTGCCCTTCTCACTGTGCAAGAATTCATCCACCCCAGATAAGGCTTCGCTTCTAAAATCATTTTGTTTCTCGAAACCAATGAACTCATCCACTCCAGATAAGATGTCACTTCTATAATTGAGTATATTGAAATCATCCACATTTGAAGTGATAGAGCCTGGCACATGGGCACGCTTTTTAGGTCCTTTGATATTGTAGTATATGTTGTCTTTATCATTGAAAACCACGTGCCTCTTTCTCATGTTTAAAAATTGCATGCTCCTTCTCATATTCTTGCCTACCTCATAGTAGGGAGCACCTAAGGATGTTATGTTATCAACCATACCATCATCAATGACTTTTAGAATCCTCATCTGTGCAAATGACCATTGCTCCACTTGTTCAAATCCCAATACTTCACCTTCTGCTACAGTCTTATTTGCAAATGATCTCATTTGTAAAATGTCCCCTATAGTAAAATCCAAGGTGGTGCACTTTGTATTCTTGATAATGTCTGTTGCATAAGTCTCATCTTTGTCCCATGCTATAAATGATTTGTTGGATGTATTGTAGGGCATAACATCTCCAAGTGTTTCCATATCTCCACATTTATACTTTAGCTCAACATGTGCGCTAAGAATCTTTGATACAGTAACTGCCACCTTATCTTCGCCAAGTCTTTGAAAGTGGCAAACTGAATTGGGATCACTATCATGGATTGTAGCAAATGCAACTACTTCTCTTTTGCTACATAAAATCACATCCATCCCTTAAACAAAATCTATATCCATCTCCTTTGTGAGAGTCCTTCGCAAGCAAGCTGCAGTAGCAACAATTACATAAATATTAGTCTCTTTTTAATAATCTACTCATTTATTATAATTTTTAATTAGTACTTAATTTATTGGTGGGAGAAGTTATCCAATCAAGTACTCATCAGATGGACATGCCAAGCTATCCTTTGCATGGTCGATCGAGCATTAAATACTATTTTTGCTCTAGTGTCATGCACATCCGTAAAAAAACATGAGCCTACTAGGTATGTTATCCAATCAAGCACTAATGGGATGCGTGTGCCACTTTGCATGTAAGTCAATTCCACCTAGTTGAGGGTGTGTGCACAGTATTGTGCCCATCGGATATGCTTTGCATTGTCGATCAAGCATAAAACACCGTTTTTGCCTTAGTGTCATGCACAACCATGAAAAAACACGGTCCTAAGTGTGTTAATCAAACAAGTACTTATTGGATGGGGGATCCACTTTTCACGCAAGTTTGTTTCAACTAGGTTGAGATGCGTGCAAAGTATTGTCACCATCGGATATGCTTTGCATGGTCGATCACGCATTATACACCATTTTTTCCCTAGTGATATGCACATCCGCAAAAAAACACGCCCTTAGGAGTGTTATCTGACCAAGTACTTATCGGATGGGTGTGCCTCTTTGAGAACATTTCAATACCACCTAGGTTGAGGTGTACGAAAAGTGTTGTGTGCATCGGATATGCTTTTCATGGTCGATCGAGCATTAAATACTATTTTTGCTCGTGTCATGCACATCCGTAAAAAAAACACGCTGCTAGGTGTGTTATCCGATCAAGTACTTATGCGATGGGAATGCCACTTTTCATGTAATTCAATTCCACCTGGTTGAAGGTGTGTGCAAAGTATTGTGCCCATCGGATATGCTTTGCATTGTCGATCAAGCATAAAACGCCGTTTTTGCCTTAGTGTCATGCACAACCATGAAAAAACACGGTTCCAGGTGTGTTATTCAAACTAGTACTTATCGGATGGGGGCTCTAGTTTGCATGCAAGTCCGTTTCAACTAGGTTGAGGTGTGTGCCAAGTATTGTCAGCATCGGATATTATTTGCATGGTCGATCACGCATTATACACCGTTTTTTCCCTAGTGGTATGCACATCCGCAAAAAAACACACCCTTAGGTATGTTATCTGACCAAGTACTTATCGGATGGGTGTGCCTCTTTGAGAACATTTCAATACCACCTAGGTTGAGGTATAGGAAAAGTATTATGCCCATCGGATATGCTTTGTATGGTCGATCGAGCATTAAATACCATTTTTGCCTTAGTGTCATCCACATCCGTAAAAAAACACGCTGCTAGGTGTGTTATCCGATCAAGCACTTATGCGATGGGAATGCCACTTTGAATGTAAGTCAATTCCACCTAGTTGAAGGTGTGTGCAAAGTATCGTGCCCATCGGATATGCTTTGCATTGTCGATCAAGCATAAAATACTGTTTTTGCCTTAGTTACATGCACAACCATGAAAAAACACCGTCCTAAGTGTGTTAATTAAACAAGTACTTATCGGATGGGGGCTCCACTTTACACACAAGTCCATTTCAACTAGGTTGAGGTGCGCTCAAAGTATTGTCACCATCGGATATGCTTTGCATGGTCGATCAAGCATAAAACACCGTTTTTGCCTTAGTGTCATGCACAACCATGAAAAAACACGGTCCTAGGTGTGTTATTCAAACTAGTACTTATCGGATGGGGGCTCCAGTTTGCACGCAAGTCCGTTTCAACTAGGTTAAGATGAGTGCAAAGTATTGTCACCATCGGATATGCTTTGCATGGTCGATCACACATTATACATAATTTTTTCCCTAGTGATATGCACATCCGCAAAAAAACACGCCCTTAGGTATGTTATCTGACCAAGTACTTATCGGATGGGTGTGCCTCTTTGACAACATTTTAATACCACCTAGGTTGAGGTATAGGAAAAGTATTATGCCCATCGGATATGCTTTGCATGGTCGATCGAGCATTAAATACCATTTTTGCCTTGGTGTCATGCACATCCGTAAAAAAACACGCTGCTAAGTGTGTTATCCAATCAAGTACTTATACGATGGGAATGGCACTTTGCATGTAAGTCAATTCCACCTGGTTGAAGGTGTGTGCAAAGTATTGTGCCCATCGGATATGCTTTGCATTGTCGATCAAGCATAGAACACCGTTTTTGCCTTTGTGTCATGCACAACCATATAAAAACACGGCTGTAGCTGTGTTATTCAAATAAGTACTTATCAGATGGGGGCTCCACTTTGCACGCAAGTCCGTTTCAACTACGTTGAGGTGCATGCAAAGTATTGTCACCATGGGATATGCTTTACAGGGTCGATCACGCATTATACACCATTTTTTCCCTAGTGATATGGACATCCGCAAAAAAACACGCCATTAGGTGTGTTATCTGACCAAGTACTTATCGGATGGGTGTGCCTCATTGAGAACATTTCAATACCTCCTAGGTTGAGGCATACGAAAAGTTTTGTGCCCATCAGATATCCTTTGCATGGTCGATCGAGCATTAAATACTATTTTTGCTCTAGTGTCATGCACATCCGTAAAAAAACACGCTGCTAGGTATGTTATCCGATCAAGCACTTATGGGATGGGCGTGCCACTTTGCATGTAAGTCTATTTCACCTAGTTGAAGGTGTGTGCAAAGTAGTGTGCCCATCGGATATGCTTTGCATTGTTGATCAAGCATAAAACACCGTTTTTGCCTTAGTGTCATGCACAACCATGAAAAAACACGGTCCTAGGTGTGTTATTCAAACTAGTACTTATCGGATGGGGGCTCCAATTTGCACGCAAGTCCGTTTCAACTAGGCTGAGGTGTGTGCAAAGTAATTTCACCATCGGATATGATTTGCATGGTCGATCACGCATTATACACCGTTCTTTCCCTAGTGGTATGCACATCTGCAAAAAAACACGCCCTTAGGTATGTAATCTGACCAAGTACTTATCGGATGGGTGTGCCTCTTTGACAACATTTTAATACCACCTAGGTTGAGGTATAGGAAAAGTATTATGCCCATCAGATATGCTTTGCATGGTCGATCGAGCATTAAATACCATTTTTGCCTTAGTGCCATGCACATCCGTAAAAAAACACGCTGCTAGGTGTGTTATCCGATCAAGCACTTATGCGATGGGAATGCCACTTTGCATGTAAGTCAATTCCACCTAGTTGAAGGTGTATGCAAAGTATCGTGCCCATCGGATATGCTTTGCATGGTTGATCGAGCATTAAATACCATTTTTGCCTTAGTGCCATGCACATCTGTAAAAAAACACGCTGCTAGGTGTGTTATCTGATCAAGCACTTATGCGATGGGCGTGCCACTTTGCATGTAAGTCAATTCCACCTAGTTAAAGGTGTGTGCAAAGTGTTGTGCCCATCGGATATGCTTTCCATTGTCGATCAAGCATAACACACCGTTTTTGCCTTAGTGTCATGCACAACCATATAAAAACACGGCCATAGGTGTGTTATTCAAATAAGTACTTATCATATGGGGGCTCCACTTTGCACGCAAGTCCGTTTCAACTACGTTGAGGTGCGTGCAAAGTATTGTCACCATCGGATATGATTTGCATGGTCGATCATGCATTATACACCATTTTTTCCCTAATGATATGCACATCCGCAAAAAAACACGCCATTAGGTGTGTTATCTGACCAAGTACTTATCGGATGGGTGTGCCTCATTGAGAACATTTCAATACCACCTAGGTTGAGGCGTACAAAAAGTTTTGTGCCCATCGGATATCCTTTGCATGGTTGATCGAGCATTAAATACTATTTTTGCTCTAGTGTCATGCACATTTGTAAAAAAACACGCTACTAGGTATGTTATCTGATCGAGCACTTATGGGATGGGCGTGCCACTTTGCATGTAAGTTGATTTCACCTAGATGAAGGTGTGTGCAAATTATTGTGCCCATCGGATATGCTTTGCATTGTCGATCAAGCATAAAACACCATTTTTGCCTTGGTGTCATGCACAACCATGAAAAAACACGGTCCTAGGTGTGTTATTCAAACTAGTACTTATCCGATGGGGGCTCCAGTTTGCACGCAAGTCCGTTTCAACTAGGTTGAGGTTTGTGCAAAGTATTGTCACCATCGGATATGATTTGCATGGTCGATCACGCATTATACACCGTTTTTTCCCTAGTGGTATGCACATCCGCAAAAAAACACGCCCTTAGGTATGTTATTTGACCAAGTACTTATCGTATGGGTGTGCCTCTTTGACAACATTTTAATACCACCTAGGTTGAGGTATAGGAAAAGTATTATGCCCATCGGATATGCTTTGCATGGTTGATCGAGCATTAAATACCATTTTTGCCTTAGTGCCATGCACATCCGTTAAAAAACACGCTGCTAGGTGTGTTATCCGATCAGGCACTTATGCGATGGGAATGCCACTTTGCATGTAAGTCAATTCCACCTAGTTGAAGGTGTGTGCAAAGTATCCTGCCCATCGGATATGCTTTGCATGGTCGATCGAGCATTAAATACCATTTTTGCCTTAGTGCCATGCACATCCGTAAAAAAATACGCTGCGAGGTGTGTTATCTGATCAAGCACTTATGCGATGGGCGTGCCACTTTGCATGTAAGTCAATTCCACCTAGTTGAAGGTGTTTGCAAAGTATTGTGCCCATCGGATATGCTTTGCATTGTCGATCAAGCATAACACACCGTTTTTGCCTTAGTGTCATGCACAACCATATAAAAACACGGCCATAGGTGTGTTATTCAAATAAGTACTTATCAGATGGGGGCTCCACTTTGCACCCAAGTCCTTTTCAACTACGTTGAGGTGCGTGCAAAGTATTGTCACCATCGGATATGATTTGCATGATCGATCACGCATTATACACCATTTTTTCCCTAATGATATGCACATCCGCAAAAAAACATGCCATTAGGTGTGTTATCTGACCAAGTACTTATCGGATGGGTGTGCCTCATTGAGAACATTTCAATTCCACCTAGGTTGAGGTGTAAGAAATGTATTGTGCCCATCGGATATCCTTTGCATGGTCGATCGAGCATTAAATACTATTTTTGCTCTAGTGTCATGCACATCCGTAAAAAAACACGCTGCTAGGTATGTTATCCGATCAAGCACTTATGGGATGGGCGTGCCACTTTTCATGTAAGTCTATTGCACCTAGTTGAAGGTGTGTGCAAAGTATTGTGCCCATCGGATATGCTTTGCATTGTCGATCAAGCATAAAACACCGTTTTTGCCTTAGTGTCATGCACAACCATGAAAAAACACGGTCCTAGGTGTGTTATTCAAACTTGTACTTATCGGATGGGGGCTCCAGTTTGCACGCAAGTCCGTTTTAACTAGGTTGAGATGAGTGCAAAGTATTGTCACCATCGGATATGCTTTGCATGGTCGATCACGCATTATACACCATTTTTTCCCTAGTGATATGCACATCCGCAAAAAAACACGCCCTTAGGTGTGTTATCTGACCAAGTACTTATCGGATGGGTGTGCCTCTTTGAGAACATTTCAATACCACCTAGGTTGAGGTGTACAAAAAGTGTTGTGCCCATCGGATATCCTTTGCATGGTCGATCGAGCATTAAATACTATTTTTGCTCTAGTGTCATGCACATCTGTAAAAAAACACGCTGCTAGGTATGTTATCCGATCAAGCGGTTATGGGATGGGCATGCCACTTTGCATGTAAGTCAATTCCACCTAGTTGAAGGTGTGTGCAAAGTATTGTGCTCATCGGATAAGCTTTGCATTGTCAATCAAGCATAAAACAACGTTTTTGCGTTAGTGTCATGCACAACCATGAAAAAACACGGTCCTAGGTGTGTTATTCAAACAAGTACTTATCGGATGGGGGCTCCAGTTTGCACGCAAGTCTGTTTAAACTACGTTGCAGGGTGTGCAAAGTATTGTCACCATCGGATATGCTTTGCATGGTCGATCACGCATTATACACCATTTTTTCCCTAGTGATATGCACATCCGCAAAAAAACACGCCCTTAGGTGTGTTATTTGACCAAGTACTTATCGGATGGGTGTGCCTCTTTGAGAACATTTCAATACCACCTAGGTTGAGGTGTACGAAAAGTGTTGTGCCCATCGGATATCCTTTGCATGGTCGATCGAGCATTAAATACTATTGTTGCTCTAGTGTCATGCACATCTGTAAAAAAAACACGCTGCTAGGTATGTTATCCGATCAAGCACTTATGGGATGGGCGTGCCACTTTGCATGTAAGTCGATTATACCTATTTGAAGGTATGTGCAAAGTATTGTGCCCATCGGATATGCTTTGCATTGTCGATCAAGCATAAAACACCGTTTTTGCCTTAGTGTCATGCACAACCATGAAAAAACACGGTCCTAGGTGTGTTATTCAAACAAGTACTTATCGGATGGGGGCTCCAGTTTGCACGCAAGTCCGTTTCAAGTAGGTTGAGATGTGTGCAAAGTATTGTCACCATCGGATATGATTTGCATGGTCGATCACGCATTATACACCATTTTTTCCCTAGTGATATGCACATCCACAAAAAAACACGCCCTTATGTGTGTTATCTGACCAAGTACTTATCGGATGGGTGTGCCTCTTTGAGAACATTTCAATACCACCTAGGTTGAGGTGTACGAAAAGTGTTGTGCCCATCGGATATCCTTTGCATGGTCGATCGAGCATTAAATACTATTTTTGCTCTCGTGTCATGCACATCTGTAAAAAAACACGCTGCTAGGTATGTTATTCGATCAAGCACTTATGGGATGGGCATGCCACTTTGCATGTAAGTCAATTCCACCTAGTTGAAGGTGTGTGCAAAGTATTGTGCTCATCGGATATGCTTTGCATTGTCGATCAAGCATAAAACAATGTTTTTGCGTTAGTGTCATGCACAACCATGAAAAAACACGGTCCTAGGTGTGTTATTCAAACAAGTACTTATCGGATGGGGGCTCCAGTTTGCACGCAAGTCCGTTTCAACTATGTTGCAGGGCGTGAAAGTATTGTCACCATCGGATATGCTTTGCATGGTCGATCACGCATTATACACCATTTTTTCCCTAATGATATGCACATCCGCAAAAAAATACGCCCTTAGGTGTGTTATTTGACCAAGTACTTATCGGATGGGTGTGCCTCTTTGAGAACATTTCAATACCACCTAGGTTGAGGTGTACGAAAAGTGTTGTGCCCATCGGATATCCTTTGCATGGTCGATCGAGCATTAAATACTATTTTTGCTCTAGTGTCATGCACATCTGTAAAAAAAACACGCTGCTAGGTATGTTATCCGATCAAGCACTTATGGGATGGGCGTGCCACTTGGCATGTAAGTCGATTCTACCTAGTTGAAGGTATGTGCAAAGTATTGTGCCCATCGGATATGCTTTGCATTGTCGATCAAGCATAAAACACCGTTTTTGCCTTAGTGTCATGCACAACCATGAAAAAACACGGTCCTAGGTGTGTTATTCAAACAAGTACTTATCGGATGGGGGCTCCAGTTTGCACGCATGTCTGTTTCAAGTAGGTTGAGATGTGTGCAAAGTATTGTCACCATCGGATATGATTTGCATGGTCGATCACGCATTATACACCATTTTTTCCCTAATGATATGCACATCCACAAAAAAACACGCCCTTATGTGTGTTATCTGAGCAAGTACTTATCGGATGGGTGTGCCTCTTTGAGAACATTTCAATACCACCTAGGTTGAGGTGTATGGAAATTGTTGTGCCCATTGGATATCCTTTGCATGGTCGATCGAGCATTAAATACTATTTTTGCTCTAGTGTCATGCACATCTGTAAAAAAACACGCTGCTAGGTATGTTATCCGATCAAGCACTTATGGGATGGGCGTGCCACTTTGCATGTAAGTCGATTCTACCTAGTTGAAGGTGTGTGCAAAGTATTGTGCCCATCGGATATGCTTTGCATTGTCGATCAAGCATAAAACACCGTTTTTGCCTTAGTGTCATGCACAACCATGAAAAAACACGGTCCTAGGTGTGTTATTCAAACTTGTACTTATCGGATGGGGGCTCCAGTTTGCACGCAAGTCCGTTTCAACTAGGTTGAGATGCATGCAAAGTATTGTCACCATCGGATATGCTTTGCATGGTCGATCACGCATTATACACCATTTTTTCCCTAGTGATATGCATATCCGCAAAAAAATACGCCCTTAGGTGTGTTATCTGACCCTGTACTTATCGGATGGGTGTGCCTCTTTGAGAACATTTTAATACCACCTAGGTTGAGGTGTACAAAAATTGTTGTGCCCATCGGATATCCTTTGCATGGTCGATCGAGCATTAAATACTATTTTTGCTCTAGTGTCATGCACATCTGTAAAAAAACACGCTGCTAGGTATGTTATCCGATCAAGCACTTATGGGATGGGCATGCCACTTTGCATGTAAGTCGATTCTACCTAGTTGAAGGTGTGTGCAAAGTATTGTGCCCATTGGATATGCTTTGCATTGTCGATCAAGCATAAAACACCGTTTTTGCCTTAGTGTCATGCACAATCGTCAAAAAACGCAGTCCTAGATGTGTTATTCGACTAAGTACTTATGGGATGGGCACGCTGCTTTGCATGTAAGTCAATAATACCTAGGTTGAGATGTGTGCAAAGTAGTGTGATGATCGGATATGCGTTGCATTGTCGATTAAGCATAAATCAGCGTTTTTGCCTTAGTGTCATGGACAACAACCAATAAAAAACATGGTCCTAGGTGTGATATTCTAAAAAGTACTTATTGAATGGGCGTTCCACTTTGCATGGAATACCATACCACCGCTTCTAAGGCACGTGCAAAGGATTGTGCCCATCGGATATGCTTTACATGGTAGATTGAGTATTAAATACCGTTTTTTGCCTTGGTGTCATTTACAACGGTCAAAAAACACGATCGTAGGTGTATTTTTCAAACAAGTACTTATGGGATGGGGATGCCACTTTGCACACAAGTCAATACTGCCTAGGTTGAGGAACGTGTAAAGTCTTCTGTCCATTGGATATGCTTTGCATAGTCGATCTCACATGATACACCATTTTGTTCCTAGTGTTATGCACAATCGTCATAAAATACGTTTGGAGGTGTGTTATCCGAACAAGTACTTATGAGATGGGTGCACCACTTTGTATGCAAGTCAATAAGACCTAGGTTGAGGCGTGTACAAAGTTTTGTGCCCATCGGAGAAATGTAGATGTGATAATATTAGAAAATTCTCGGTATGTGTATATGTGTGTGTGTGTGGCAAACAATTTTGATACAAAGTAAATACCTAGTGCACAAATTATGCACTTCATACCTTGAGTAAATAAGCTTTTTGATGAGGATAAATATGCCCTTGAATAAAAGCACAGTTGTTGTATGATCACAATAGGATCGCTTTGACACCTGTGATTTTGCCCATATGTAAGTTTGCAAATAGTATAAAAAATCATATAATAATATATTAATAGTTTGCAAATGTGTATAGCAAGTGAGTAATGGGAAGTGGAAGTGGGAATGAGGAGGGAGGAGTGGAATGGGAGAGGGAAGTAATAAGGGTGTATGATAATAAGTATAAAAAATAGTATAATAATATATTAATAGTTTTCAAATGGCAAGTGAGTAATGGGAAGTGGAAGTGAGAGTGGGGAGGGAAGAATGGAATGGGAGAGGGGAAGGTAATAGGGGAGTAGGATAATAAGGGAGTGAAATGAGTGAGGGAGTTAATAGGGGATGAAAAAGAGGAGGGTGAGATGGGGAAATATGGGATTTTGGGAAATGGGAGGAGTATGGGACGTGGTGGAAATGTGGGATGGGAGTGGTGGCAATGGGGAGGAAGAAGAAATGGATGGATGGGGGGAGGGCTAATGGAAGATTGGGATGAGGGATGGGGGTCCAATGGGAGAGGGGGAGTAATGGGAGCCAATGGGAGAGGGGATAAATGAAAAGCCAATAGGAGAGAGGGGAGGAATGGAAAGCCAATAGGAGAGGAGGAGGAAAACCTAATTTTTCTTATATATAGTCTTCCTTCTTCATTCATTCTCCCCTCATTTCATTCAGTGAAGCAAGAAAGCAAGAAAGCGGGGAGGGGGTTGGGTGGGAGGGGTGAAGGGGGTGGGAGGGGCTCAGAGGGGGGGGGCTGGCGGCCACGGCCGCCAGCTCGGGGGCGAGGAGGGGGTTGGGTGGGGGGGAAGGGGGTGGGAGGGGTGAAGGGGGTGGGAGGGGTTGAAAGGAGGGGGGGGGCTGGCAGCCGCGGCCGCCAGCCCGGGGAAAGGGGGGGTGGGAAAGGGGGGGGAGGGCTGGGGGGGTCGCGAAGGGGGGGGGGGAGGGCTGAGAGGGGGGAAAGGGGGTGGGAGGGGTTGAGAGGAGGGAGGGGCTGGCGGCCGCGACCGCGGCCGCCAGCCCGAGGGAACGGGGGGTGGGGAACGGGGGGGGAGGGTTGGGGGGGTCGCGAAGGGGGGGGGAGGGCTGAGAGGGTGAGAAGGGGGTGGGAGGGGTTGAGAGGAGGGGGGGGCTGGCGGCCGCAGCCGCCAGCCCGGGGGAAGGGGGGTGTGGGGAAGAGGGGGGGAGGGCTGGGGGGCTGGGGGGTCGTGAAGGGGGGGTGGGGAAGAGGGGGGGGGAGGGCTGGGGGGGGGGCTGGCGGCCGCGGCCGCCAGCCCGGGGAGGGGGTTGGGTGGGGGGGAAGGGGGTGGGAGGGGTGAAGGGGGTGGGAGGGGTTGAGAGGAGGGGGGGGCTGGCGGCCGCGACCGCCAGCCCGGGGGAAGGGGGGGTGGGAAAGGGGGGGGAGGGCTAGGGGGGTCGCGAAGGGGGGGGGGAGGGCTGAGAGGGGGGGAAGGGGGTGGGAGGGGTTGAGAGGAGGGGGGGGCTGGCAGCCGCGGCCGCCAGCCCGGGGGAAGGGGGGGTGGGGAAGAGGGGGGGGAGGGCTCGGGGGGTCGCGAAGGGGGGGGGGAGGGCTGAGAGGGCGGGAAGGAGGTGGGAGGGGTTGAGAGGAGGGGGGGGCTGGCGGCCGCGACCGCCAGCCCGGGGGAAGGGGGGTGTGGGGAAGAGGGGGGGGAGGGCTGGGGGGTCGCGAAGGGGGGGTGGGGAAGGGGGGGTGGGGAAGAGGGGTGGGGGAGGACTGAGAGGGGGGGGGCTGGCGGCCGTGGCGGCCAACCTGGGGGAAGGGGGGAGGGGGGGGGAGAG
Organism: Dipteris shenzhenensis; assembly: GCF_047967505.1. Lineage (NCBI taxonomy): Eukaryota > Viridiplantae > Streptophyta > Polypodiopsida > Gleicheniales > Dipteridaceae > Dipteris > Dipteris shenzhenensis. Next base: position 572,678 of record NC_141598.1, on the reverse strand, counting down.
GGGGTGAAAGGGGGGGAGGGGGGTGCGAGGGGGGGTGCGAGAGGGGGCGGCTTGGGGCCGCGAAGGGGGGGCTGGGAAAGAGGGGTGCGAGAGGGGGCTAGCGGCCGCCAGCCCGGGGGCCGCGAAGGGGGTTGGGGAAGAGGGGGGGGGAGGGCTGAGAGGGGGGGGCGCGAAGGGGGGGGTGGGGAAGAGGGGTGCGAGAGGGGGGGTTGGCGGCCACGGCCGCCAGCCAGGGGGGAAGGGGGAAGGGGGTGTGGAGGGTTAAGGGGTTGGGAGGGGGGGGAGGGCTGAGAGGGGGGGGGCTGGCGGCCACGGCCGCCAGCCCGAGGGAAGGGGGGAGGGGGGGGGAGAGGGGGCGGGGAAGGGGGTGGGGGTGGAGGGAGGTGCGAGAAGGGGGGGGGCTGGGGGGCCGCGAAGGGGGGGTGGGGAAGAGGGGTGCGAGAGGGGGGGGGGTTGGCGGCCGCGACCGCCAGCCCGGGTCCGCGAAGGGGGGGTGGGGAAAAGGGGGGGAGGGTTGAAAGGGGGTAGGGGGGAAAAAGGGGTAGGGGAGGAAGGGGGTTAGGGGGGGGAGGGCTGGCGGCCACGGCCGCCAGCCTTGGGGAAGGGGGGAAGGGGGTGTGGAGGGTTAAGGGGTTGGGACGGGGCCGGGGGAAAGGGGGTGGGACGGGGATGGGAGAGGGGAAAGGGGAGGGGGGGAGCGGGAGGGGAGGGGTCGACGGGGGGGGTTTTGGCGGCAGAGGGAGGGAGGGGAGGGGAGGGGAGGGGAGGGCGGGGGGTCGAGGGAGGGAGGAGTTTTGGCGGCGGAGGGAGGGGAGCGAAGGGGAAGGGAGGGGAGGGAAAGGGGGGAGGGCGGGGTCGAGGGATGGAGGGAGGGAGGGAGGGGAGAGGAAGGAGAGAGAGGAGAGAGAGAGGGAGAGGAGAGGAGGGAGCAGAAGGAGAGAGAGGGGAGAGGAGGATTTGACTTACTATCATGAGCAAGAGCGACAAATAAGATTTGACTTACGAGAAGAATGAAAAGGACTTACGAGAAGAAAGTATCGAGAAGAATGTTGAAGAAAGTATCAAGAAGAATGTTGAACACAAATTTGAATTCAAAAGGAATGTACGAGAAGAATGTTGAACACAAATTTGAATTCAAATTTATAATGAATTCAAATTTCCCTCTCTTTTTTGAAAATTCAAATTTATGCGTAGGAGGAGTGGGCTAGTTTTTCTTATATATACTTTTCTTTCCATTCATTCATTTTAACTCTCTCCTCATTTCATTGAAGCAACCAAGAGCGGAAGAGAAAGGATAAGCGGAGCCTTACTTTTTTCACTTTTTCCAGATAAGCGGAGCCTTACTTTTTTCACTTTTTCTAGGTACTTGCATTCTTTTTCATTCGTCTTGTAATTCTTTTTCTTTACTTACAATTCTTTTTCAATTAGTTTCTTGTTAAAGTTTTTGAGTTCTATTTCTTAAAATTCGTCTTGTAATTCTTTTTCTTTACTTATAATTCTTTTTCAATTAGTTTATTCTTAAAGTTTTTGAGGAGGGTGGTCTTTTAGAAGGCATTACAATTCTTTTTAAATTAGTTTCTTATTTGAGTTTTTGAGTTCTATTTTAATTAGTTTTTTATTTATATTTGAGTTTGTAAATTTGAGAAATGAGAGAATAGGGAGGGAGAGAGAGAGAGGAGAGAGGAGAGAGGGAAAGAGAGAAATTAAGAGAGAGAAGAGGGGCTCCTTAAATGAGAGAGGAGAGGGAGAGAGGGAGAGAGAGAGAGAGATTCACAGAGAGAAGAGGGGCTCCTTAAATGAGAGAGAAGAGTAGGGAGGGAAAGAAAGAGAGAGGAGAGAGGGGGAGAGAGATTAAGAGAGAGAAGAGAGTCTCTTGGGGGCCGTGGCTGCTTTGAGGGAGGGAGAGAGTAGGGAGAGAGAGAGAAAGAGAGAGGGAGGGAGAGAGAGAAAGAGAGAGAGAGGGAAAGAGAGAGAGGGAGAGAGAGAGAAAGAGAGAGAGGGAGAGAGAGGGATTAAATTAGTTTCTTATTTGAGTTTTTGACTTCTATTTTAATTAGTTTTTTATTTATATTTGAGTTTGTAAATTTGAGAAATGAGAGAATAGGGAGGGAGAGAAAGAAAGAAGAGAGAGGAGAGAGAGAAAGAGAGAAATTAAGAGAGAGAAGAGGGGCTCTTGGCGGCTGTGGCCGCCAAGAGAGAGGGAGAGAGGGAGAGAGAGAGAGAGATTCACAGAGAGAAGAGGGGCTCCTTAAATGAGAGAGAAGAGTAGGGAGGGAAAGAAAGAGAGAGGAGAGGGGGGGAGAGAGATTAAGAGAGAGAAGAGGGTCTCCTGGGGGCCGTGGCTGCTTGAGGGAGGGAGAGAGTAGGGAGAGAGAGGGAGAGAGAGAGAAAGAGATAGAGGGAGAGAGAGAAAGAGGGAGAGAGGGAAAGAGAGAGAGGGAGAGAGAGGGGGAGAGAGAGGGAGAGAGAGAGATGTTTATCAGAATGAAACGTGGCGAGAGGAGAGAGGGAAAGAGAGAGAGAGAGAGAAGAGAAGAGGGAGACTTAGGGAGAGAGAAAGAGAGAGAGAGAGAGAGAGAGAGAGAGAGAGAGAGAGAGAGAGAGAGAGAGAAAGAGAGAGAGAGAGAGAGAGGGAGAGAGAGGGAGGAATGAAACTTCTGTGCTAGAGGGAGGGAGAGGGAGAGAGAGAATAAGTGGGATGAGGATAGAGAGGAAAATACTTAAGAGTTGTCAGAGAGAGAGAGAGAGAGATTAAGAGAGAGAATGAGGTGTCTTGACTATGGCTACAGAGAGATTTAGGAGTCGAGAGAGAGAGAGAGAGAGAGAAAGTAAAGAGAGTTTTATATATTTACATGTTTTATATTATACTTTTAAAAAATTATAAAAGAGTGAATTTATGGTTTGTTTTGAAGGTGAGATAATATTTTTATATATATTCATCTTTTAAATTGAAAAATGTTAACTTTTCTTTAGATAGTTGTTTTTCATTTATCTCACATGCAGGTTTAGCCTCTACATCACAACCCCTTCTTTTGCATATTTAAGCCTCTTAAACCCTAGCACATTAAAATGAACACAGAAAAAGAAATTATTTATTGCTTTTCTTCGCTTCGACGGCTGGTTTAGCATAGTTTAGCATAGATTAGATTGTCTTAGAGGAGAGACAATTCTCCAAGTTGCCAATCGAAGCCATGCTCAAATTTTTCTAACTAGTTCCTAATCGTTGTCAGTCCCTTCGCTCACATGCGGTTTAACACTCATAACATGCTATTAAATAAGACCTTTTACCATTTACCAAGAAGTTTATCAGTGGGCAGATTGCATGAGCAGATATCAGTGGACAGATTACATGTCATGGGACATATTGGAGCTTGATGATTATTGGTTATTTTTATTGCATTTGTATAAATATTTAAGCTCCTTTATTGTCATAAAAACCCTTGTAAAGCCTTCTATGCTATTTTTTACATTTATTGTCATATGAAGCGCCTTGTAATAAACCCGACCATCCCGACCATTCACTATTTAACGAGTATCAGTGGGATGCATAAGTGGATATCATGTGGGCTGCATAAGTGGATATCAGTGGAACACTTTTTAGTGGATAGATTGCATCAGTTGGGTATCAGTGCACAGATATCAATGGATGGACAGATTACATGTCATCACGAAGATTGAAGCTTTATGACTAGAGGGCAAATCAATGGATGGACAGATTACATGTCTTCACGAAGATTGAAGCTTTATCACTAGACGACATTTTATATTACTTGTAAAGCTTTATTGGCTAATTTTTTTACATTTGTACAAATATTTAAGCCTTGTAAAGCCTTTTAGGCTATTTCCCACATTTATTGCCATATGAAGCCTTGTAAAGCCTTTTGGCCTATTTCCCACATTTATTGTATCAAGGGTTGTATATTGTACTTTACTTGTATGTATCTAAATTCTTCATTATCTTTTCTTGTAGGATTATGGAGCAATCAGCTAATGTGATGGCTATCCTAAATGACTCTGAGATCAGAGAATGGGTTTCTAATGTCACCCTGAATTTCAAAGGAAAGGAATATAGACCCAATGGCTTTTGTAGGTGGACTCGATATCACATGGGCAGAAGAGCTTGGTTTCTTCATCAAAAGGAAAAGAGACTCTTTCTACTTATGTCAAAAAGGGAGTTCAATGGTGTTGAAGATCCATGGGATGCTACTTTCTTCAAAAAAGATATGACTTCAAGCCTTGTGGTAGGCATAATAATACAGCGAAAAGACACCTTTGTGGATATTTTAACAAAGAGTTCAGATCCTGAAGTTGGCGGTATTCATTTTATTGTGTCAAGGAGAGACTCAAAGACCTTTGTGATGCCTCCTCCTCAACCATCAAAGTTTCCAGAGCTGCAAAGTGCATTGGAGACTCTTTCATATACTTGGGAGCAATTTCCTAGTGTGGTGGCAAAAAGGATGCATGCAAAGATAATGTTTGAATACTTTCAGGATGCTGAATATGCTCCTCATATTCAAGGATCTTCACATGAAGGAGATCAAAAAGCTCAGACTTCGATGCAAGGACAAGAAGAACAGGCACACTGTCACAAACCTGTAGAACATGAGCGCAAACTTCTAGAGCCAGAAATGGTGGATGTAACTAAGGATGATGAAAAACAAGCCTTGAGTGCATGGGAATTTAAAAAAATTGAAGAAGATCAAGGTCGATCCACTGCAGTTATGCTAGAAGCTCTTGCTAGCAAACCACGACGTGAAATGCAAAAGGCTAGTACTGCAAGAGCCACGGTTCCAAGCAGTAAAAAAAGACATCGTCCCACTGTAGAGAAAGATAATGTGGATGAAAAACGGTCAAAAAAAGAGAAAGATGAAGAAGACTCAGAACCCGAGGCTGAAGATGATCAGGATGAACTCACATCAATCAAAAATCTTAATCCGCGTCTTAATGAAGCAGTTACAGATGATGATGTGGGATATATCTGGGGTCAAAGGACGTGGTTTGTGAATGCCAAAGATGTGGAAGCTGCAGATCTCTTTACTAATAGCCAAGCCTTGATATATCCTATGCAATGCAAATATATGAGGCTTTGAGAGATGGTAAGAAACCTGTGGCAAGCAATGTGGTCTTGCGCCCAATAATGTTTTGTCCAACCAAAAATAGTTTTCTGGATCAAATAACATTTACAGGGCCTACACATTTCGAGGAAACCTTCAGTCAATTCTTTAAAGACACTCTTAAAAATATTCCACATGAACAAGGCGAAGAGGCACAAGGTGAGAATATGCTAAAGGAAGTAAAGAAGGAATTCCTCCTTCATTGCAGATTCTAGCCCATTGATGGTCAACATTGGGCTTATGCTTGTAATCAGATCACAAGGGAAGCAAAGGAGGGCAAAAGACTCACTCCAGAACAATTTGCAAAGATAAGTTCATTCCATTATTATCCTGCAACAATCTGTATATTCAAGCACGAGATCAAGTATTTGATTGAGTCCGAAAGACTTAATCAATATGTCCATGGAAAGCGTAAGATATCCTCAACATCAGAGGTCTTACAGAAGGCAAGGGTTATATGGACAACATTTGGTTCTCCAAATCCTGATTTGAAGCGAAAGGTCACAAAAGCAGACGCCGACACACTCACAAACTTCTATACTTCTTTGAGTGCAGTTGTGCCTAGGGGAACTCAAGAGCGAGAAGAAAGTATGACAAGCCTCAAGGTGGTGAGGGACAGATATGCCGACTACACTTCTATCATATTTTGTCCTGTTGAAGTGTTCAATGAGATGCTTGAAACGTGCATTGCTTGTGAGCATGGACAGCTGACCTATGAAGCTCCTTTGTTTATCTCCGGCAAGTCAAAGGTAATGGATAAGAAGGAGTTGACGGCAAGGATGTTGAGGCCTGTAAAGTACTTACCTGATAAGTATGCATCCATGGCAGCACAAAAAATTTTAAAGAAAGAATGGTTTTTTGGAAAAAAAGACAAAGATCACTGCATGGAAGAATGCATCAATGTACAGGTGAGGCGTGATGCAGTGCATAGTGCCATTAAGTATTTGCTATCAGAGAAACAAATTCCACTTACTCATTGTAACATTGACTATAATGTGGTGAAGCATATAGCTTCTTTGTCAACACCCAAGGTAAAGCTATGGGCAAACAGGTGGATTAAAAAGGATGAAGATGGGTCGGAAATAGTAACCTCTTATATGAGAAAAGAAATCCCACAACAGGTGGTTGCATATGTGGAAAGATTAATCAGCGAGATAAGGATGCCGACAGATATGCACCAAAGCTTTCAATTCAATGTAGAGGTTACGGCAGAGTCTGGAAAGCTTGTGAACTTCAGGGGAGTCTCAGAAGATGACTTCTTCAAGAATGAGTCAGCATGGGATAAGCCACAACTATTCTTTATCAATGAAGTTTCTAGTGATGATATCCATAACTTCATTGATAGAATAGTATATACCACCATTTGCAAAGTGGCGATTTGCAACATTGTCATTTTTGTTGATAAAAAAGACAAAGAAGCCATGCAGGTTACTCTAGAGCGAGCATATTCATCAGATTTGAAGATCTATAGTGGTGTTTATGCAGCAAAGAGAGGCAAGAGAGAATGTGGCATAGCGATTCAAACTCTTGAATCATTCTTTCTGTGTATGTGGAGTCCCAACCCTAATCACTCCTTACAAAAGAACATAAGAGGGAATTCAAATAATTTGAGATTGATGCTAGAAGAGCAAGATATTCCCATCTCCATACATTATCAAAAAAACAACTATGGAAGTCCTGCAAAAAGTGGGAGTCTCTTGCTTACCATGATGGAGAATTTGCTACCGGCAGGTTGGGAGGTCACCTTGTGCAGGATGGGATATTTATTTGAGGATCTCCCAAGAAAAGGCAACTCCACAAATATTATTGAAAATAAGCATTTCATGGCTTATTTCCAGCTTCAAGCAGATCTAACCACAGGCTATGAAAAAGAGATAGACCACAAGGACACCGATGACATGGATGATTACCTTGAAGATCATAATGTCCCAGTTGATGATGATGAAAAGATGGACTTACATGACCCGTTCACAGAGAGGTTGGTGGATGAAGACAAACATGATGATGCCTTCTTTGATAATTATGGCTTGCAGGGTTATGAAAAAAGGCCACTACGACAATACTTAGCGGTATGAACTCTCTATTTCTCAACTAAATACAATTTTTTAAATAAGATTTAAATTTAAAGATAATGAATCTAATCTCTCATATTTGTTTACAGGCAATAGAGGGAGAAGAAATGGATGAAGTCAATACGAAGGCACTCCCTTCTACTTCAACAATGCAACCACCTCTAAATTTGATTGAAAAATCAAATTTAGCTGCATTGGATAAAATGGAGAGCTCATTTGAAGTTAGGATCGTTTTGAAACGAGAACCTCAGTATTTAAGCTTTGGTAGAGAGGAGGTTTCAATCCTCTCCAATCCTTTAAAAGAGGTTAATGACAATGTTATCTTGGCCATTCTCAGGTAACGTTTATTTATTTGTTGCTACTTCAATGAGCTAACATTTTTTTATTTATTCACAGTGTAGTTATATATCAGTTTCCTAGTGCAGAATGCAAATCAATTCTATGAGCTAATGTTTGTTTATTTCTTGGTGCAGTGTAGTTATTTCTCAGCTTCCTAGTGCAGTGCAGCATCGTGTCTACATGCTCGATGCTCTCCTTTCTTCTATTCTTAGCTCTCCTCAAAAGACTATAGAAGATGTTTGTACCTGGTTAAGCCCTTTGAATTTAGATGGGGTGCGAGTCATCTTAATGCCTTATCATGAGGCGTAAGTATCAACTCTAACCTTATTTTTACTATTTCTTTGGCAAGTTTGTGTAAAACAATAATCATTTTTATTCTGGTCGTGTAGCTCACATTGGAGTCTGATCTTTTGGGACCTTGAACTCAACCATTTATGGTTTGTGAATTCAATAGAAGGCTATCATGCCAACTCCCCAAGGTAATTATTCTCTTAATATTTTTGATACTTTCTTATTTTGTATCTTATGATCATGACATATTAATATATTTAATATGTCATGATGGACAGTGCTGCATATCGGTTAGTATCTGCTGTCAGAACAACCACGGAGCAACAAGATCAAGTAGAATTCAAAAGACGTCTGCCAGTGGAGCAAAAAGATGGACACAGCTGTGGGTGGAGAGTTGCCTACAACTGCATGTTGTTTCTTAGAGAGATTTTTGATTTGGAGTTACCAGTCAAAATGGAATCATATACAGAAGCCGATCTGCTAGCATTTCGGGCTGAGAGTATTCAACATCTAATTACTACCATTGGGAAACAACCTGAAAATATGACTACATTGCAGCATGTATAAAACCTTATCTTTATACTTGTATGCTTGTTCAAGCCTTTAATTGGGATGTGTAAATCTCATAACTTTTTTATATTTTCCTCCAAGAGGAGAAGAGACTGAGTCTAATGAAAGCATGCTATCTTTATACTTCTATGATTATTTAAACCAATATTTTTATTTGGGATGTGTAAATCTCATAACTTGTCTAATGAAAGCATGCTATCTTTATACTTCTTTTTAAATTTTTCCTCCAAGAGGAGGAGAGACTCACTCTAATGAAATCATGTATGAAACCTTTTTAAATTTTTGCTCCAAGCAGAGGAGAGACTCACTCTAATGAAAGCATGTATGAAACCTTATCTGCTTGTTTAAGCCTTTATTTGGGATGTGTACATCGCATAACTTTTTTATATTTTTATGGCAGAAGGAGGATGTGGAGGACATAGCAAGTGAAGAAGAATACGATGTAGACTACTCTCTCAATAAGATGAGTCATGAAAATATGAATCTATTGGAGCAGATTGGAAGTTCATTCACCGCTATGTTATTAATTCGACAACAACCTCATTTTTTTGAATTTGGTGAAGAAGAGATTTCAATCCTCTTGAATCCTAAGAATGAGGTTAATGTCAAAGTCATTACACCCATCCTCAGGTTTGATGCAGCCTTTTCCTTGGCTTTATACTTTGCTTATTTTGATTAAACCCAAGAAGCTAATACTTTTTTTTTAAATATAGTAATGTTATAGCAAATTTTCCGCAAAATATACAAAGCGTTTCATATATGCTCGATCCTCGTATTTCGGAAGTGCTTAGCAACAAACGCACGAGTTATTTTTACAGCATATTATGAGAAGTAAGCATCAAACCCTACTTGTTTTTTCTATTGCATTGCTAGAATTGTCTCAAACACAGTAATTATTCTTTATTAATAATGCAGCTCACATTGGAGTCTGGTAGTCGTGGACATCCTTGCGAAGAAGTGCTTCTTTGCCAACTCAATGACATCCGTCCATGGCAATGTGTTAGAGTAAGTATAGACTACACTTGTTGTCACTTCTTGACATGTAGATTGATATGCAATGCACATATTCACTGTTGTTATATGTTTTGATGTGCAGATCAGCTCGAAAGTTAGTAGGTGCTATTGACATAGTAATGCGGCAATGTGACTTGGAACAACAAATAGAGTATATAACATGTCAGGTATCACATCAAGAGAATAGCCACATCTATAATTGTGGATGGAGGGTGGGCTACAATTGCTTTTTGGTACTTGGTCAAATTTTTGAGATACAAAATGACACCACACTGTCAACATATACGGATTTGCATCTCTATGCATTTATAACATGTACCATTCGAGCAATCATTGATTGCGAAATGAATGCCGTCAAAGAGTCAAAGAGGATAGAAGACCTCAACTCTACAAACATGGCTTCATTGGAAGAATTGGGAAGCTCTTTTAATGTTAGGGTTATGATTCAACATAGACCTCAGTATCTTGAATTTGGGGGAGAGGAGATTTCAATTCTCTCTAGAGCTTCAAATGAGGTCAATAACAACGTTATGATGGCCATTCTCAGGTTTGATACAAACTTTTTCTCTGCTTGATAATTCAATATTTTGATTAAATCTAATAAGCTAATATTCATTTATTTGTTGGTGCAGTATAGTTATCTCACGATTTGGTAGAGTCATACAAAATCGTGTGTATATGTTGGATTCCCTCCTTTCTCCTATACATAGTGATAGCAAAAAGACAATAGCCAATGTTTGTAAATTGTTACAGCCTTTACATTTACATGGCGTGCGAGTCCTATTTATGGCATATCATGAGATGTAAGTATCATGGCAACCTTTATTTTCATCTTATACTGGCAACATTGTGTTAAATAATAATGGTTCTTAATTATTCGTGTAGGGAACATTGGAGTCTGGTGGTTTGGGACCTTGAAGACAACTATTGTTGGTTTGTTAACTCGATTGCAGGCTTTCATGGCTCAGTGCATACGTAAGTATTCTATTAATCTCTTGTTACTTCTATATTATGTACCTTATGTAATAGACACACTAAGTTTTTTTAATATGTCATGATGAGCAGGTCGATTGAGAAGTTGGTATCTGCTATCAGAGAAACAGGACAGTACAAAGACTCGGTAGACTTCCAAAAGCGTTTAGTAGTAGAGCAGGAAGATGGGCATAGTTGCGGGTGGAGAGTTGCCTACAACTGCATGTTGATTTTCAAAGAAATTTTCTCACTTAAGCCACAGATCTCATGGGAAGACCCTTTGGAGCTCAAATATTCAGAGGAGGATATACAATTGTTTAGGGCTGAAATCGTTCGAGACCTAATTGCTACCATTAGAATACAACGTGCAACTGAAGCAATATCAAAGCTTCCCTTTAAGGAAGAGGAGACTGAGTCTACTATGAAAGCACTGCACACTACAGAAGAAGTAGAGACCCAGTGTACACCTACAGCACCACAGCCTCCACTGGAAGCATCAGAAGAGTTGCCACCGCTCCGCTTGCATTTAAGGAAGAGGATACTGAGTCTACTCCGAAAGCACTACATACTACAGAAGAAGTAGAGACTGAGTGTACATCTACAGCACCACAGCCTCCATTGGAAGCATCAGAAGAGTTGCCACAGTCTCCACTAGAAGAATCACAAGAGTTGTGATGCATGTATGATGTTGTGTTTGTAGTTTTTGTTGATTATACACCAATTTGTGACTTATTACTTAAGTGGCATTTACTGATGATATTTATATAATTATTTCATGCACACAATTTTATGATATGAATGTGTGATGATGTGATTATTTGGAAATAAATCCTTGTGTGATGAGAATTTTGATATGAATATGTGATGATGTAATATTTGTAATATATTTCTTCATGCACACAATTTTATGATATGAATGTGTGATGATGTGATTATTTGGAAATAAATCCTTGTGTGATGAGAATTTTGATATGAATATGTGATGATGTAATATTTGTAATATATTTCTTCATGCACACAATTTTATGATATGAATGTGTGATGATGTGATTATTTGGAAATAAATCCTTGTATGATGAGAATTTTGATATGAATATGTGATGATGTAATATTTGTAATATATTTCTTCATGCACACAATTTTATGATATGAATGTGTGATGATGTGATTATTTGGAAATAAATCCTTGTGTGATGATAATTTTATTCAGTTGGACAGTCTCCACGCACTGAAAGTAGAGCATTCGCAATGCTTCTCTCACTTTATTCCAACCCTTATCCTTATCATCTCCACTCACTTAAAGTAGAGCATTCAATCTCCACTTGCTTTATTCCAACCCTTATCCTTATCATAGTGAACACATCGTGCCTCTCACTTTATTCCAACCCTTATCCTTATCATAGTGAACACATCGTGCCTTAGTGCACTTGTATTCTTCCATCCTAGTCCTTCCACAAACACTCTCTTATTTCTTACATCCTAGTCCTTCTGAATAACTTGTATTCTTCTATCCTAGTCCTTCCACAAACACTCTCTTCTTTTATCCATCCTGATAACCAAGTATTCTTCTATCCTAGTTCTTCCACAAACACTCTCTTCTTTCATCCATCCTAGTGCTTCTCATTAACTTGTATTCTTCCATCATAGTCCTTCCGCAGACACTCTCTTCTTTCTTGCATCGTAGTCCATCTCCCTTTCTTTATCATCTCCCCACCCATGGATGTCCTTGGCATTGTCGAAGACGTGGAGTTCAGAATTAACAATCTCAAAGAATGGATTGCTGACCAAGGAGCACAGAGAGAGGCCAGAATTCGACAAGGTTCTCCTTTGACACACATGGAGAGAGAGGAATTTGCTGCACAAAGGCACGCAGAGAGGGAGGAGACTCTCAAGATAGCAGAGAGTGAAAGACTTTTAAGACGTATGATAAAAGCACGACAAGATCTATTAGACTTCTTAAGTAACCTGCGTTATCGCAGCTCTCGTCATGGGCGATTTGATGCGGATGCTGAAAGAACAATAAGAGCCTCTCAGAGAAATTATAAAGAAACAATTTGTGATTGCTTAAATTTCTTCTTCGCATGTAATTATGTTGAGGATATAGCTGTGGAGGCAGTGAAAGATTGGGTTGTTGAGAAGATAAGAGAGACCAATGATGAGATCTTCTAGACTTAGGGTGATTAAGAAGATAAGAGAGACTGTATTAAGGTGTTTTTTGACACCATATGGCTTTGAGTAATATGATCTACTTCTTGTACAAATGTGATGTTAAGATGATGTTAAGAGAGACTGTATTAAGGTGTTTTTTGACACCATATGGCTTTGAGTAATATGATCTACTTCTTTACAAATGTGATGTGCTCTTTTTGAAATGTACTCTAGTTTTCATAACATGTCACGCCATTTTTTCTAATTTGATTTTTAAAAATCTTACTTTTTGTCTCTTTTAACAATGTGATGTACTCTATTTTTAATGTACTCTAGTTTTAATAACATCTCACGTCATTTTTTCTAATTTGATTTTTTAAAATCTTCCTTTTTGACTCAATGTTTTGTTTTATAAGAGCCTCTTTTTTTGAAATGTTTTATCCAAAATTATCTCACAAAATGAATTTGGACAGTGCAAGAGTCCAAAATTAATGAAATAGGTGTTACACCCTTTGTGGGATCTAGGTTAGCGCGTAGTTTGACACCGTAACCTGACTTTCGGTTCATCCCACATTGCCAGTTCTGCTTACCAAAAATGGCCCACTTGGAGCTCCCATTCTGCACCAGGGTTCAACGGAGCAACCCCGGCTGCTTACCTATTTAAAGTTTGAGAATAGGTCGAGGGTGTTACACCCCTGATGCCTCTAATCATTCGCTTTACCCGATAAAATTGAGCAACGAGCTCCAGCTATCCTGAGGGAAACTTCAGAGGGAACCAGCTACTAGATGGTTTGATTAGTCTTTCGCCCCTATACCCAAGTCTGACGAACGATTTGCATGTCAGTATCGCTACGAGCCTCCACCAGAGTTTCCTCTGGCTTTGCCCTATTCAGGCATAGTTCACCATCTTTCGGGTCCCAGTAGATACGCTCCCACTCAAACCTTTCATAGAAGATCACGGTCGATCGATGGTGCACCTCGCGGGGGGATCCCACCTCTCAGGTTCCTTGTGCCTCCATGGGTTTGCCACCCACCGGCTCGCATACATGTTAAACTCCTTGGTCCGTGTTTCAAGATGGGTCGAATGGAAAACCCAGAACACCAGCGCCTCGAGCGCGCAAGTGCGTAAAGCCCACCACAAGTGGCACGTGCTTCGTGCCTCGGTTGGCATGACGGCATAGGCGGGCCATCAAAAGCCCACTCTTGTCCCGTCGCACTGGCCTGCATTGACCAGCGCCCCGCGTCGAGCGGCGAACCAGCTCTCGTCTTTCCGCATCCAACTGGGCACACCTGCAGCCTCCATTCACTTCCCTCCCAGCAATTTCAAGCACTTTTTAACTCTCTTTTCAAAGTCCTTTTCATATTTCCCTCGCAGTACTTGTTCGCTATCGGTCTCTTGCCCGTATTTAGCCTTGGATGGAATTTACCACCCGCTTAGGGCTGCATTCCCAAACAGCCCCTCCGAAGCAATAGGGTCCGAGCTCGACGGGGCTCTCACCCTCTCCGATGCCCCTTTCCAGGGGACTTGGGCCCGGTCCATTGCAGAGGACGCCTCTCCAGACTACAATTTGAGTGGCGAGGCTACATGATTCTCAACCTGGGCTCTTTCCGGTTCGCTTGCCGCTACTAGGGAAATCATCGTTAGTTTCTTTTCCTCCGCTTAGTGATATGCTTAAACTCGGCGGGTAGCCTTGCTTGATCTGAGGTCCATGTTCCAATACAGGGGGAGCTCATCGGCACCCCCCGTGAGCCCAATCTCGGCACGTGCACCTCCGGGCGATTCGTTTGCAAACTGCCGCCCCGCGAGGGGACAGACCACCATTGCGACACCTCGCCACTCGGTGCCACCGATCCATTTCAACCGATCGCACCGCCTCAGAGGGGCATCACGGACGGACAGCTCCATCGCTCGGCCCCCCTCAAAGAGGAGGGGCAAGGGGCATGGTTGTGGTGAGGACGCTCAGACAGGCATGCCCTTGGACTACGTATCGCATTTCACTACGTTCTTCATCGTTGCAAGAGCTAAGATATCCGTTGCTGAGAGTCGTTTTTACTTGTGTTACGTCCTCCACGAGGGAGGGAGATCAGACCATTGCGTTTATTCGGTGCCTCGCACCCCCCGTGAGGGGGCGGAAAGTTTATCATGCGGCCCCATGCCGAGGCACGGAGGAGGGGGGCTGCCCACACGGTGGACGGGGGGAGATCTCCGCCCCCCACTGCATGGCCGATGGACCGCCCCGGCTCGATGCCACACCCACTTTCGCCTAGTTCCAACGGGGAGCATGGCATCGACAGTCGCGCCTCCGAGCACAGCCCCTCGATGTTACGTCCACGGTTCACGGTGTTTCTCACGGATGTGTGTCAATGATCCTTCCGCAGGTTCACCTATGGAAACCTTGTTACGACTTCTCCTTCCTCTAAATGATAAGGCTTAATGAACTTCTCACAACATCACCGGCGGCAAACCACCGGCATCGCCGCAATCCAAAAACTTCACCGGACCATTCAATCGGTAGGAGCGACGGGCGGTGTGTACAAAGGGCAAGGACATAGTCAATGCGAGTTGATGACTCGCGCTTACTAGGAATTCCTCGTTGAAGATCAATAATTGCAATGATCTATCCCCATCACGATGAAATTTCAAAAGATTACCCAAGCCTTTCGGTCCAGGTGGTAAACTCGTTGAATTCATCAATGTAGCGTGCGTGTGGCCTAGAACATCTAAGGGCATCACAGACCTGTTATTGCCTCAAACTTCCATGGCCTAGATAGCCATAGTCCCTCTAAGAAGTTGGCCACGAAGAGGATCCTTCGTGTAACTAGTTAGCAGGCTGAGGTCTCGTTCATTACCGGAATTAACTAGATAAATCACTCCACCAACTAAGAACGGCCATGCACCACCACCCATAGAATGAAGAAAGAGCTCTCAATCTGTCAATCCTTACTATGTCTGGACCTGGTAAGTTTCCTCGTGTTGAGTCAAATTAAGCCACAGGCTCCACTCCTGGTAGTGCCCTTCCGTCAATTCCTTTAAGTTTCAGCCTTGCGACCATACTCCCCCCGGAACCCAAAAACTTTCATTTCTCATAAGGTGCTGGCGGAGTCATCGAAGTAACATCTGTCAATCCCTAGTCGGCATCGTTTATGGTTGAGACTAGGATGGTATCTGATCGGTCTTCGAGCCCCCAACTTTCGTTCTTGATTAATGAAAACATCCTTGGCAAATGCTTTCGCAGTAGTTCGTCTTTCATAAATCCAAGAATTTCACCTCTGACAATGAAATACGAATGCCCCCAACTATCCCTATTAATCATTACTCCGGTCCCGAAGACCAACACAATAGGACCAGAGTCCTACCATGTTATTCCATGCTAATGTATTCAGAGCATAGGCTTGCTTTGAGCACTCTAATTTTTTCAAAGTAACATCGCCGAATCCACGTCCCAGCCAACTAAGGCCAGGAGCATTGAGAGTGCTCTCAACGGAAGCAAGAATGGAAGAAGGAGAGAGAGAGAGACAGAGAGCCACACAAGTTTTGGTGGGTGCAGAACCACCCTAATCTTCTTTTTTCATTCATTTATATATGTGTTTGAGTATTGTACATAACCGGGGTAAAGGCACAGTGACCTTTAACCCCCACAACCTCCCACTTAAAGGACAATGTGCCTTTAAGGGAGAACAACCAGTGAGCATACTATCCAATGCCCATCAATACACGACAATACTCAAACCGCTGACTAGGTAGACTCTTCGTCAGCATATCTGCAGGGTTATCATCTGTATGAACCTTGACAAGCTCTATGCGCTTGTCCTCAAGTACCTCCCTGATGAAATGGTACCTGACCTCAATGTGTTTGGTCTTTGCATGAAAGACCGGATTCCGTGCTAGCTGAATAGCACTCATGGAATCACTATGCAATGTCGGTACACCTGTATAAATCCCCAAATCTCCCACTAGCTGATCAAGCCATATAGCCTCCTTGCGACCCTCTGTGGCTGCAACATACTCAGCCTCTGTGGTAGACAAAGCAATGCACTTTTGTGCGCAAGACATCCACGACACTGCACCACCTGCAAAGGTGAACACATAACTAGAAGTGGATCTCCTACTATCCACATGCCCTGCAGAGTCTGAATCTATGTACCCAAGTACACGCATGTCTCCTCTACCAAAGCAGATGCACATCTCCTTGGTACCCTTCATGTACCTCACGATGCACTTAACTGCCTCCCAATGCCTCTTTCCTGGATTAGCCATATACCGGCTAACAACTCCCACTACAAATGCAATGTCTGGTCTAGTAGCTATCATAGCATACATAAGACTCCCAACTACTGATGCATAAGGAACCTTGGTCATCATGGCCCTCTCCTCATCTGATTTGGGACTATGTGTATGACTCAGTTTCACATATGGAGGCAATGGAGTACTCACTGCCTTTCCCCCCCTCCATATTGAAACGCTGCAATACTTTTGTAACATACTCTTTTTGTGAAAGCCAAAGGAGTTTCCTACTCCGATCACGCGTGATGCGCATACCAAGAATATGACCTGCAAATCCCAAATCCTTCATATCAAAGGCCTCATGCAACTTGGCCTTTAATGCATCTAGCTCGTAAGTATTCTTGCTAGCCAATAGCATATCATCCACATATAGTACCAAGATTATCAGGCTATTATCCTTAGCCCTTTTAGTGTAGAGGCAGTGATCAATTTCACTCCTTCTAAAACCCTGGGACCGAATGAAAGCATCAAACTTCTGATACCATTCTCTAGGCACTTGCTTAAGACCATAGAGACTCTTCTTCAGCTTGCAAACTAACTGCTCTTTGCCCTTTTCTTCAAAGCCTTCCGGCTGCACCATGTAAATTTCCTCATGCAAATCCCCATGCAAGAAAGCTGTCTTGACATCCATCTGCATAAGCTCCATATCCTCTACTACCACTAGTCCAAGCATGCATCTAAGTGTGGTCATCTTCACAACCGGAGATAATATCTCATCAAAGTCCACACCCTTCTCTTGCTTGAACCCTTTAGCAAACAAACAGGCCTTGTACCTAGGCACATCATCACCTGTAACCTTCATTTTGTAGACCCATTTACATGGCAATGCTTTCTTTCCATGTGGCAAAGAAACCAAGTCCCAAGTCTTATTCTTCATAAGTGAACTCATCTCTGATTGCATAGCATACTCCCACTTGCATTGATCCTCGCGCATCATAGCCTCTTTGTAGCAATAAGGCTCCCTGCAATCAGTAAGCATCACATAGTCTACCCCTAGAACAAACTTATCAGGCGGTCTAGACACTCTAGAAGATCTTCTCAAGGGCATTTTAGCTTGCTGTCCCACCTGCATATCAGCCACATTTGGCTCATCATTTCCACCAATAGATGATCCATCATCTACCCTTGATTGTATACATGTGGGAGTACTTGGTGGTACCATTTCTTGCACATTTGGTGCATGGACAGCTTGCTGTCTATCAACATATGCAAGTGGATTCACATCCTAGAAAGTGATTCTCCTCATTTCCACATCCCTCATGGGTGCCTTATGCATCTTCTTCTCATTGAAGACCACATCATGGCTGCGTATGATCTTTGGCATTTAAGTCTATCCCATGCTTATCTCTTAGTCAGGGATTGCATCAGATAACTTTTGGAGGTATGATCTATGTTGCATTGAGTGCCAAATCAGCCCCATGCTTGATCTAAGCTATCTTCTTCCCACGAGGCTCATTTGCTTCCCTTCTCAAAGCCATGTTGTTAGCAAGCCTGGGGGTAGGCTGTGGATTGATGATTTCCGAAGTTTGTAGGTGGGGTGTCTCCACTACAATAGGGGTGGCATTTAAGTCTATCCATAGATCCTTCTTTTCTCTCAACCGGGGACTGCATCGGATAAAATTTGGAGGTGTTGTCTCTGTTGCATCTATCTCAAGACCTTGCTTATCTAGTCTCAACCAGGGAGTGCATCGGATAACATGTGGGGGTGTGGTCTCCGTTGCATTGAGTGCCAGATCAGCCACAAGCTTGCTCTCTACTATCTTCTTTCCATAAGGTTCTTTTCCTCCCCTTTTTGAATCCATGTTGTTAGTAGCCCTGGGGGCAGCAATACAGGAACCATTAGCACCATCCATTCCATACCATAAACTGCACACACATACACAGACCATGCCAAACACAATCACCCTCAAATCTGTAGTCTATTGAATCCCAATAGCCAATAATTAACAAATGCCTCAAAAACGACACATCGGCCAAGATGTAGTTAGGGCATCCTTTGAGCTATACACACAAACAAAGCTGGGATTGGTGTTTCTTATAACCAAAAGAGAAGATGCAGGTCATGAATATGCAAATGATGGCCTGCATCTAAGAGGAGGAAATGTGGACCCTCCGAACACCCTACTCCGACAAACTAGAGAGGGAGGTGTAGAAGACAATGGAGGAGTCTTTGACCATCATGACCCTCTACTCGCATTCGATGAGAGCAAGGTGGATTTTGAAGTAGCTAACATAGCTCTATAGAATGTTCAAGGAGGAAAAAATGACCCCCTCCATTCTCCACATGAAGGTCGGATTTTGAAGCAGCTAACATAGTTCTACAAAATGTTCAAGGAGGAAAAAATGACCCCCTCCATTTTCCACATCAAGGTCGGATGTGACCCAAGAAGGACAATAGCCTCAATCACCAAGGAAAGAATGCTACAAGGACAAACTGGCAGCACATATCAACCTATTGAGACCTCTAGATGAAGAAGACCACTTTAGCATTGACCTAGTACTATAAATGCATGAAGACCATGAGCCAGACAAGGGCTTTCTTGCATCAGATCAAAGAGATGCTTCTAACCAACATCACCCTCACCTTTTGCCTCTACAACACCTGAATGACCATAATGCAAACACACACGCCATTACAACAAATGGTTACTACGAGGAAGATCTTGTATATATTGTATTGCACATGGCAGAGGAAGCGTGAATCCAATGTGTATGAGAGAGCGCACATACTTAGGAAATGAGGGCAAGCTCGGAAACCATCAACACATCCTCATAGAGGCACACACGATCAACATAGGTTATGGAGCTATGGCAAGCTTTCAAACAATCAACACAGGCTATCAGGATATGGAGCTATCCCCTGCACCCTCAGACCACCAATCCAATCTCTACTCTCAAACCTGCCTCACGCTCGGTGTTAGCGGTTTTCCGCAACAGACATCGTAGTCTAGCCAACAAAATATCAAACTCAAGGATGTAACTAACCTGACTAGGGCATGGAGGCTTTCCCACATGTGTCAAATGTGGATGAGGATACTAGAAAGCTAAAGTCTCAAGCAAACTATGTCTAGCCTATGGATATGACACCCATATGCCCTCTAATCACCCGTACAGATTTCTAACATGCAGCCAAGCTAGAAAATCATGTTCATATAAATGCAAGGTATATCCCCAAGCAAGGCAGGACCCCAATAACCATGGGAGGATGTGCATGAACAGAGATCGCGATCTGTTCCTCGTACGTTTTTACCTAGAGCACTTTATGGCTCGAAATGGTAACCTACATGTGCGAAACACTCTCCCAACTATTATGGAACATAAATCAAGCCTAAAACATGCCAAAAACTAAGATTAGAAGCATAAACCCAATGAGGGAAGGGTGTACCAAAGCACACACATTGCATGCATTATTAGCATCAAGAAGAAGAGCTCGACGAGGGGAACGAAAACCAATCACCTGCACACCCTTCTGACAAGAATTGAGCGCGGTGTAAGCTCTTGAAATATAGCCTTGCCCACTTGATACACACGTATAGTACTACTCATAGTAAACCTTATCTCCTTAATCCAAATGTTTCTTTTACACATTACAAGAATTGGTTTTTGTGAGGGGAAACTTCAATAATGAATAACCATCTTTTATCTTTTGGATCTTCTTTCAAAACCACTTGCTCACCGTGTTCTGGCAAAACAAAAGTATCCTTTTAATATGTCCATAGTTTTGTGGAGTCGATTTGGATCAATCCACTCTTATCTCGTCACACGGTCGATTGTTGCCCTTTAGTAACAACCCTAAACCACTTGACATCATATATATACATATTAAGTGTTATAAAATGTACCTTGATGATGTCTTGAAAGATGTAGGTTTAGATTAGGTTTATGTTTATGTTAAATGCCCATAGGTTTAGGTTTAGAGTTAGATGCTCGTAGGTTTAGGGTTACACTTAGGTATAGATTTAGGTTTAGGTTTAGCTTTATAGTTTAGGATTTATGTAAATTATATGTATGTAGAGAGGGATGTATGATATATGTATGTAGATTATAAGTGTTCTAGATAGGTATGTACATTACATTTATGCATGTATATTATATATATGTAGATAGGTATGTACATGATATGTAACTAATTTATATTTAGGATTATGGTTATGTTTAGGTTGAGGTTTAGGTTTAGATTTAGGGTTAGATTTAGGTTTAAGTTTAGGATAGATGCTCGTAGGTTTAGGTTTAGGTTATGTTTAGGGTTAAATTTAGGTTTAGGTTTATAGTTTAGGGTTTATAATTAGATTTAGGTTTAGATTTATGGTTTAGGTTTTATGATTTAGTTTTAGTTTTAGGTTTAGATTTAGATTTAGATTTAGATTTAAGTTTATATTAGATACTCGTAGGTTTAGGTTAATGTTTAGGTTTAGGTCTAGGTCTAGGTTTATGTTTAGGTTTTGTATTGGATTTAGATTACATTTAGGATTTAGAATAAATGTAGGTATATATTTTATGTACATATATACAAAGATATGTATGTATGTATGTATGTATGTAGCTATGTAGGTATGTATTTAGACATGTATGTATGTAGATATATATGTATGTATGTAGGTATGTATGTATGTACGTAGATATGTATGTAGAATTGTACATATGTAGGTATGTATGTACGTAGATAAGTATGTAAAAAGATATATACGTACGTAGGTATGTATGTAGAAAGATATATATGTGCGTAGGTATGTATGTAGAAAGATATGTATGCATGTAGAAAGATATGCATGTGTGTAGGTATGTATGTATGTATGTAGATATGTGCGTATGTAGGTATGTATGTACATAGATATGTATGTAGAAAGATATATATGTACGTAGGTATGTATGTAGAAAGATATGTATGTATGCAAGTATGAATGTATGTGTGAAGATATGTATGTATGTATGTATCTAGATATGTATGTATGTATGTATGTAGATATGTATGTATGTAGATATGTACGTAGGTATGTATGTAGGTATGTATGTAGAAAGATATGTATGTATGTAGGTATGTATGTATGTATGTATGTGTGATGATATGTATTTATGTAGGTATGCATGTATGTATATATATGTGTATGTATGCATGTATGCATGCATGTATGTATGTAAGTAGATATATATGTGAGTACATAGGTATGCAAGTATGTATATAGATATGTAGGTATGCATGTAGATACGTAGGCATGTATGTATCTATATACATGCATATGTATGTATGCATGCATGTATGTAGAAATATGTGAGTATGTAGGTATGCATGTATGTATACATATTTGTAGGTATACATGTAGATATGTAGTATGTATGTAGATATGTATGCATGTAGGTATGTATGTATGTAGATATGTATGTACAAAGATATATACGTACGTAGGTATTTATGCAGGTATGTATGTAGAAAGATATGTGAGCACTAGGTTTGCATGTATGTATATATAGATATGTAGGTATGTATATATAGATATGTAGGTATGCATGTAGATACATAGGCATATATGTAGATATGTAGATATGTAGATTTGTAAATATGTAGGTATATACTTACGTAGTTATGTATGTAGGTATGTATGTACATATATATGCATGTATGTATATAGATATGTAGGTATGCATGTAGATACCTAGTCATGTATGTAGATATGTAGATATGTACCTATGTAGGTATGTATGTACATAGATATGTATGTAAAAAGATATGTATAGAGAGAGAGGGGGCGAGAGAGAGAGAGAGAGAGAGAGAGAGAGAGAGAATCTTTAGTAAAATATGTTCTGTATTTTTTGAAAATTTGTAGCAATGTCAGAAACACCAGGTCATACACCAAACTTTACACCAATCACCGCAACAGTACCTACTCCTTCTATGACTCCAGGGCTTATGAGTCCTAAAAAATTTGTGGACTTTTTGGCATAGTGTACTAGTGAGCAATATGATATAGCTTCACGTATGTTCAGGGGTACAAGCGCTACAACAACGTAACCTCCCACAGCAAAAGCCACACCTATTGCTTCTCCTACCTCCGCACGCTCAACCACTCATCATCGTGGTCGACCACGTAGACCCATGGCGAGGAGGATCATATGCTTCCACACCTTCGTAGGAGAGACCATCCATTGATTCTCTCACCTTGACACCCATGAGCGTGGGCTCTCATAGTTCACGTCACTGCTACGATGTTACTCTGTGCACAAGTTGTAGACCTACAAGTGTGGATGGGGCCGTCATTGAAGTTGAAGGCAGCTCCGCCATTAAGGTGCATATTAGAGATCTATGTCACACATCCTTCCAAGAAGATGTGATGGTCCACTTCCCCAACTTGGATAAGGGGAAGAAAGAAATAATCATTAATTTGATTCTTACGGAATATCCACCAATGGAAGGGAGTGAAACAGTGCCCTCCCATTGGATAAAGGATAAAATGGTAGCAAGTATGTCTCAGTGCCGTAGTGACATCATACAAGCATGATAAAAAAAGGACAGGGAGCCGCATTTGGTGTAGCGGTGGATGGGATTCTTTTCACGCTTATTTTGTAATTGTATTAATACTCTACTCTTAAGTCATTTTTTTCCCTAAAATATTATCAAATGTCTTCTCTTTTAGATTAAGAGAATGAAGTTGTGGGGAGGTGTGGTACTGATGCGAAGGAGCAATACGCATACAAACATAGCACCGTGGCGCTCATAGAGGAGTTGGAGAGACAAGGACATCCACTGAACTAGGGGAGCCCTCGTTTCCTAGACGGCACCAAATCCTCCACTTGATGATGAGGATGATTAGTTAGGCACATGTTTATACATCTCATTTGGGATGTAAACACTTATTTTATTTAAATATGATTGATTGGTCTTAAATTTGTTTCCAATGTACCATGTTTTTATCTATTTGTACTTAATTTTTAACATTGCTATGTGTATGTTTGATATGACGATTGAGTACAATTGTTGTGTATTCTGGTGTGGGGCATAGCGGTGTATGGAACTCCAAATTTGCAATTCCATACACCACTATGTCTCAAAAAAAAAAATTTAATGGTTTTATGTCCATACAGCCTTGGAATATGGCTCGATAAAATTGTAGGTAAAAGCATCAAAATATGTGTAGAAATATGTGCAAGTAAAAGCATCAAAATATAAGTAGGAATATGTGTAGGTAAAAGTGTATGAATATACGTAGGAATATAAGTCAAAAAATGCATAGGTAAATTCATCGAAAGAATGTGGGAATACCTATTCAAATTATGTATTTCTGGCATATTCTTTCCAATCATTATATAGAAACTCTTTTCGATGCCTATACGGATGCATTTTCAAATGGATATACTGACACTTTTTCCATTGTTTTTATTTCGATGTGCATACCAACATTTACGAGATTTATGTATAGTACTCAAATTATGGGGAAAAGTGTCCAAATATTTTTTTTGTAGTAGTGCTCCTAGTAACAATAGTGAACCATATTTAACACAAATTATGCAAACCCCACATACTTCTAGCCATCTAGGTGATAGGTTGACCATAAGCATGATGCCATCCCTCATGACATAGTAAGAGCGCATCCACATATCTTGAGCATCCCTACTACATGTTATACATGGGGGAAAGCCTCTTTGCCCTAGTCAAATTGACTACATCCTTGATTTGACAATGCTGAATTGGAGCTCTCACTAGGCTACAATGTTCGTCATGGTGACCCACTAACAATACCTAAGACCAATGGTCCTTTGGAGGTAGTCACATGAGCTCAAACCAAACAAGAAGAAATGAGGAAGGCATGGCAAAGACTTTTATCTAAGGAGATAAACTTCATTAAACTAATGGAAGCTAGACGGGCTAAGAGCAACTAGAAGCAAATTTTATTGCTCAAATAGAGAAAGAAAACCAAATCAAGCCTATGGAGGAGGGAAAAACAACCAACTCTTGCACAAAAAGAGCATAATGAAAAATATGGAGGGATTTTCTACACAAGGTCTTTGAGCCATTGAAATTCATGCTTGAAGCCTTTGAAGCTAGGCTAAACCCCCTGCAAACATTGGAAGAGAGAAGAAAAATTTACCCAAATTCAAAAATAGAACCTAGAAGGTGACATGTAGAAAGAATTGATAGAAGTTGCATTGATGAAACCAACCACTAGACTTGAGCCAAAATCAAAAGGATTAAAGCGGGAAAAAAACACCTAGGGAAGGACCTTTGCCTAGGATTCAAGAGGAGGAATACGTTGAAATGCATAAGAAGCTCCAGATTTTATACACATAGCAAAATACCAAGAGTTGAGACATTGAGAGAAACTTCAAGAGTTGTGGAAATCAGGATTGCATAGTTTTAGAATTCTATGAACCAAGGCCAAAAAAAACTTTGGAGTGCAATCAAAGAAGAAAAAGATGAAAGTGTGATGCTTGAATTTACTCCAATCATGGAAGTTGATACAGAAGATAAACACACCTTATATCTTGAAATCAGTTCCTTATATGGCAACATGGGTTCAATAAAATTCGAGAGGTCAAGAGCGGAAATGCTTAACCATGCCTTCATAGATTGGATAACATGAAGAAAGGGCCAAGATCCAACGATTACCTTCATAGCGTAAATCAACACCACTAGTGATAGGTTCCAAAAATTCACAAGAACTTTTATCAACACCATTGAGATATACACTTCCATTAATAGATCTTTTGAAGATAAAACCAAAAATGTGGAGAGAAACCTCAAAGAATATGTTACAACCACTTATATAAGTTTGGAGTGTAGGACCTATGGTGGAAAAACCAAGGTTGCATTCATGATAAGAAGAAAGGTACTCGTAACTTGAGGTTTCTACTAGATTTGAAGTGTGAGTTACAATAGACTATTATAGGCCTTGTCACAACCTTATCTTTAAGGATTCCTTGGCCTTTGATGTTAAGGATTAGCTTTTACATAAAGTGAGACGTCATATGGCTAGAGCGGTTTCATGTGGATGATTGGCATAGGCTAGCCTTACCCCAATAACCCTCCCCTTAATCTTGAGCTAATTCATGCAAGAGAAAGAGGTTGCCATCCCTCACGGGGCTATTAGAAATCCAAAGCAAGAAAGACTCTATTGCAGCAAAGGAGGAAGGAGGCAACCTTACCCTGCATGAATACCGCTGCCAGAGATTCATGTGCAAGCAGCAAATAATGCTATTTTGATAAAATCTACTTCTTCTAGGGTTCTATAAAAACTTGGCTATTATTTTTAAAAGGAGGGTTCCTAAGATTTAAAGTTCCATTCACACTTGTGCGTAAGCCTATTGTAAGAGATTAGATACTAGCCTTGCATAGTAAGTGCTAAGACCTTCCCAGGCAAGTCCACCACATGTCTTCTACCTCAACAATAAGCTCTGAACACAAACCACCCACACATCTAAAACAAGAAGAAGAGGTAGAATCAAAGCTATAAACACCATCTGGACCAAGATGCAATCGCATTGCAAGAAAGAGAGTATATGTCCCATAACCAATAGAATTTTTGTGGAAGGAAAAAAGCCTAGAAGAATCACCTTCAAAGAAGCTCTTGGTAATTGAAGTTTATATATCACAATCATGACCTCAAAATATGTGTATGAAAGATTTAGTGGCACAGACTTCTACATGTGGCAAACTAGAATTAAATTTCACTTAATGAAGAAGGGGCTATGGGATGTCATCCAGGAGGACAGTGTTCGCGGGTCGCTCGACGGACCATCTAGCATAGCAAAACCCTAAACATATAAAATGTCTATAGAGAAACGTAGTGGACCTGACTAGTGCATGGAGGCGATGGCGCAAGTGTCAAGAGGCCATCTGAGGTAACAATACATCAACATAGCTAAAAGCAAGTGAGGTCTCACACATCTACCTATGAGAAGCTGCTAATTTAGAGCCATGGCCATCTAGAATCTACCGGTCACACAACTAAGAAAAGGGAATGCTAATGGAACTCACCAGATCACTCAAATCTATCCCAGCAAGGCTACACAAGCCCGGCACCTACAAGCAGGATTCTTGCAAAGCTCAGCTCGACCAACCTAATAGGACAAACTAAGCAATCTATGCGTAGAGCTAACCCCCTAGATCCCTTCTACAAAGTACGGTGACTAATGGATGCCAAACATGCTCTAAATCTGCTAATTACTCCTTAACAGCTCACTAATCAACCACTTAATTAATTAACAAAATGTTAACACAATTATAATGGACGCATAGAGCACGGAATAGGGAGTGACCTCATCAAAATGGAATCGAATTTTGGTACACAGCGTGAGTGTGGTGAACGTCGAAAGCATAGCGCGCTCGTGGCTTATCCACTTTATCTCTTACAGGACCTCCTTTACAAATAAGCTTATTTTTGCTTATATAGGCCGGACTGGCGACTCGACTCAAAAACTAATCACAGCTAATCTTGAGGCGTGCTATACAACTTGGAAGCATTATAGCCCCGAACTATATTTATAGACTCTGGATATATCTAAAAATAGTAATTTGTCTGTCCCGGGCACTCGGTGGTTGGCGGACATCAAAAAATAAAAATTACTCGCTGAGCGGGGCATCTGCTACATCTTCTAGGCTGGACACTAGCATGTGCCGTGTTTTCCCCAAACATTCCCCCCACCTAATCTGCGCATGTTCTCGGGTGCGCTATTAGGCTGGATTGTCGTGGTCGTTGGGGGTGTTGTTGTTGCTGGATGTTGATGGTTTGGTGGAGCTCTTTGGTGAAGCTCATTGGCAATGCTACAAGTGAATTCTCTTGAAGATGGCTTAGAGCTGTAACACAGTAGAAATTAAGAGTACATGCATTGACACGGATGTAATCAAATGCATGATTTGGGAAGTTGGATGATTCTCAAAAGAGATTTCCTTGATGTAACCATTAAGGCCATTCGCCTTGGTATTATAGCAAATCGTATTGGCATTCATTGTAGCTTCAAGCTAGCATTTTTAGCCCTTTTTTTGGTAAGCCTTTTGACTTGATTCTTCTTATATGCGTTGACATTGGAAGCTGATGGGTTAGGCTTGCTGCAGTTGTCATTGGGTTCTTGTGGCAAATTTGAGCCCAGTAAATTCTTATGAGAATTTCCCAACTAGCCCATTTCAATGCAATGATGCATCACATGCAAAAACATGCAAACCTAATCCTATTGGTGGTTAGCAAAAACCTCTTAGTGAAGGAAAACGTGCCTTAGCAGTCCTAGGATCACTTCCTATTTATTGGATGCTATGTACACACACCTATGGGGCTTAGATATTTGCATTACCCCAATTTGGCTGGATATTCTATGCGCATTGAAAGAAAAACGAAAATATTTGTAATCAAGCATAAAAAATGAAAAAAATTCACTCAGAAATTGATGCCTGTAATAGATATAGCATGGGTCCGCATTTAGAATGCCTTCCCCCCACCTAGATTAGATTCAGGTGGTTTATGTGCATGTGCATGGGATTTAAACAATATGTGTTTATGCACGGCCCTGTAATGTGGCCCTATTTCATGCATCACAGATTTATGCATGGGTAACAATATGCTATGCAAGAAAATGGGTCTTGAACAATGTGCTCAAGGGCTTTTGAAGATGAGGCTTGCCTACCTATATCAGGGAATGAGTTCCAAGAACAAAACCTTTGAGAAATTCGGCCCATTCCATGAAAGTTTGTGGCGATGTTGAGGTTGAGACTATATTTGAGGTTGACGCTTCTGAGATGGTGGCCATTGTGATGGGAACCTCCGATTGACCTTTGGTTGTTGTCGGCATAGAAGCTGAAATCGAAGGTGTGAGGCTGGCGTTGGATGGAATTAGATCACGTTCGATGGTTTCCAACTCCTCCTCATCTGTCAATGCACTTGAAGCTAGTAGCATAGCCTCTTCATCTACTTGTTCTGCGGCCATTTCTTCTAGAACATATGTCTTTGAAATTAGCCTGGTGTAGTCCTTCCAAATGACTTTCCTAGGCACAGAAGTTGGGACATTCACTTGATTTTCTGGTGTAGATCTTGGAAGACATACGCCAGATGACTTGTTGGACAGCTTGTTGGTAGGCTTCACTAGCTTCCACACCCATCGAGATGCCGGCTTTGTGTTGATCTGTGTTGGTGGAAGTTTCTGGGCAACGTGTTTAAGTATCCACACCCAGGTAGATTTGACTCGTGGCTTGGGAGCTTGATATGGAACCTGTTTATGTGGCCTTGACTTGTGAGTGGATGTTGGTTTAGACTTGACTTGTTTTGGGATCCATATCCACTATTGATCTGATTGAGCACTTAACATGGATTTTGGAATCCATATTTTTTTCATTGGATTCTTCTTTTTTGGCCCGCTCTTGGCCTTGTTTTGATGCTTGTGGTTGTGGGACCTTCTTGCTTTATGTGGCGAGATGACCTTTGAACCTACTTTGGCATTCTATTGGTTCTGTAGGTATGGTGATGTTGTGGAGAAGGTTTGGGTATCCAAATCTGCTTGGGGTTATCCTTGAGTTGCTCTTTGGGTATCCAAACCTGTCTGATTACCTGTTTGATCTTCTTCTATCATTTGTTGACCTATTTTGGTGGTGATATTGAAACCTGTGGGGCTTCTGGTGTTAAGCTGGGCTCCTCGATGGTTTGTGTAGCACCATCTTTGCGTTGAACCTCTTTATCCCTGCCACCATCTTCTAGAATTGAACTTTTGGGCACTGTACCTTCACGTGGACCAATCAATTGATATGTATATGCTATGGCAAATGGAACATACCTCGTTGAGTTGCATTGCCAAAGTAGATGATATCATTCTCCTAGTCAATGTAAGCCTTGTATATACACTGCCAGGCCTTGCCTAGGATGATCTGTGAGGTGAAGTACTCCGATGGAAGTACATGGAACCTATGTGCGCATAGTATATCATTGATATACACCTTGAGGATTGCAGATCCCATTGTAGTGACACATTCCTTGGTGAACCCAATGAGAGTAACAGGATCATCATCAAGCACCACTCCTTCCAGGCATTGGTACGTTTTGTAGAGCTGATGGAGTTGTGTTGAGCGCCTGAATCTATAAGAGCATATTGCTCAAACTTGTTCTCGGCTAGTGCCACCAAGATAAATGGATCTAAATCCGTTATCTCCTCAGATTCATCATCTGTCAGCTGATGCATGTGCACTTGTTTGTTGGCAAGAGCCATGTGCATTTTGGTCTTTCTCTTATCTGGTTTCTTCACTTGTTTTCTTTGTTCTGCATATTCTTGATCAGAAAAGTTAGTAGAAGTAACCAATTGATTTGATTATGTGATTGGCCGGATTGTCATTAATGGTACTAGGTCATAGCCTTGTTCATCACAGAATTTCGTTGGGGTTTCTTCTAGTACACACACATCTAGAGTAACCAACATTTGTTGCCACTCTAGTGGTTCAAAATCAACTTCTGGGAATGGTTCGGGGATATATGCTTCATCCCACACTGGGCGTTCTAATTTGTATTCCTCTTTTTGTAGATCACTTATATCTGACGCACCACACATCCAAAGTTGTGTGTCTACGTTTACCCAATCTAGTATCTCTGTATCTGCATTTGTGGCTGAATCAAAATCATGTACAGGGGTCTTACCGACATCCCTATAGCTTACATCCTTCAGATTTATATGTGTTATGGCACCCTCTTGCCTGAGGTAGATATAGTCATAACCCTAGTCTTGTATCATTTTGAACTAATGCATAAATGGTCTGCCCAATATGATATCGTAGTTCTGCCTTGTGGCAAAATCTACGACAACAAAGGTATGCTCATATTCAATGCCACATGAGGTTGTGGTCAATTATTCCACAAGCCCTATTGGTCTTTCTATGTGACCATCCACAAGTTGAAGTTTCATGTGTGTTTTTCTAGCCGCTGGTCTTCCCCATTTTTCCCAAGTTTGTTTTGTGACTATAGCTACGCCAGGTCCACTGTCCAGTATTGCTAAGGATTTAACATCATTGTACTCGATAGGAAGAGTGGTGTTTCCATCATATCCTTTGCAATATTCTCCTACTTCATTGATGGGAATAGGCTATAGCAATGGTCTAGGATTGTCTTTATCTTCAATCTCTTGTTCCAGAGTAGCTACACCATTTTTGGCTCCCATCTTCTCGAGGATATTTACCACGTCACTCCACAATTTTGGTTTCACCTTTAATAGGTCAGATAAAGGAATAGTACACCTCATTGGAGTAGATAACAAATCATGTAAGTTTATAGAATCCAGTGCCACTGGCGCATGGATTTCCATTGTGAGGGCAATTTGTGTATCTCTGACCTATCCTCATATTCACCTAAGTATGAAGGTAGGGTCTTAAGAGATACATGTTTGCTATCTTTTGATTTTTCTGACCCCTTGTCTCCATACAAGGATCCTAGATCCAAGCTCCATCATCGGTTTATCTGCGTCCACTGTTGTGAATGGAGCAGATTTGAGCGTTGCACTTCCATCATTTGCATCTTGGACGGCTTTCCATAGCTCGTCTAGCCATAGTTCTTCGACTTCTGGCACTACCAATGGCTCATAGGTTATACCTGACATAACCTTAGGCGGATCATTCGAGATTGTCACCTTAGGAGTAGCTGTTTCTTTATCACCACTCTGCTTTGATTTGCTCCTGAGCTCGTTTGGTCTTTCTAGCGATGTTGCTAGAGGTATCTCAACCTGTGTTGCATCTCTTGGCAACTCTATACCAGGAGCTTCATTGGCAGGTGGCTCCTTTTGAATCCTAGGCGAGTTATCTTGGCTAGGATTGGGTAATACTCCTTGTGATCCCTTGAATTTCTACTCAAGTCTAGCAATCAGCTCTTTCAAAGCTTGAACAGCTTCAAATATCTTTTTATATATCTCGAACCGTCTAGATTCCATAACTGGATCTGGGTAGTCTTTGATCCTTTCAGCTTGAGTTTGATGGGGCTTCCTAGCTTCCCAAGCTTCAGGCATGGCATTCAGTAGCTTGAAAACCGTATCTACTAGTACACTTCCCCCGTATTTAACACTAAGCACTTTAGGGGCAGGAATTGGTGGTTCTGCCTCTATCGAAGCAGATTTTGGCCGGTTCGCCTCATCGATAGGCTTGGACGTGTTTTCCTTCTCCATTTGAGTAGCCTTTTCTACTTTGTGTTGTTGTCTGGCCTTTCTTCTAGCCCGTCTGGCTTTCCAAGAGCCTCTATGGCATTTATGTCCTTGATTCTGCCTTGGTATCTTCGTTATTCGTTCTAATTTTCATGGCCTGAGCCCTCGTGATAACATCTAGTGGGACCACTGGCTGATGTGTTGGGGGACATGTTAACACCAACCGTAGCTACTTGTTTGCCTTTTCGATTTGGATTTCTTGGGCAATCTGCAAACAAGTGTGTGATCGCACGTGTGATCGCACACTTGCCACAATACCCTTTACTTGTAAGTCCTTGATATTTCAGGCAATCCATGAGGTCATGGTCGCCATTGCACTTGATGCAAATCGTCCGTTTAGGTACTTGAGGTTTGGGTTTCGGCTCGGCTCATCGAACAATCTAACCCCGTTATTGGCTATGAACATCAAAGTTTGTTTATCCATTCTGTAATGGTCAACGGAGCTAGATGATCTAAGAATACAATATCAATGATCTGAGTTCCAGATTCTCGGATGAAAACGTATAAGATCTCATTATTTGTGCTTGTGACTACGTCTTTGTATTCTACACGGTAGTAAACACATGAACCATCGTCCTCGTTTGACCGAAAACGTATTTACCTGCCTACACCCATTGTGGATAGGCATAGGCGGCATCTACTTGTGGCACGCATTTCTAGGCAATTCTACTGAGACTGTCCTATGATATCTACCACATGTGGGTCATCAGTTACCAGGTACATGGTTCCGTCAGGGCCATAGTACCGGTGTCCCCTATAATTTACCTTAGGTTCTAGGTCAAAATAGATCGGTTGGTCTTCAATACACACCATGTGTCTATCGAGATGATCTCGCTAGGTTTTTGGTTCGAGAGCATTCATGTACTGGAAACAGGGCATCCAGTCAAACTGCATTGTCTAGCTGGCCATCATTCTAGCAATTTTGGGCTCTAATTTTGAGTAAAAACCCAAAATCTCACCTTTCTGGCATGTTTTTCAAGGTCTATCTACACTCTAGGACTTAGAGTAGCTAGGTTAGGCCCGTATTTCAGATTCGTGGCGTATCATTCTACTTTGGCCTCTACCTGTTGGTAGAGTCTGCTCTCGTTAGTGATAGAGCGATAGAGAAGAGGGTGGTAGTGAGATAGAGAAGGTAGAGAGAGGTAGTGAGAAGAAAAGAGAGAGAAAGGGAGAGAAAAAGAAGAGAGAGGGTGTGCGTGGCCGGTGTGGGTAGTGGGTGAATGTGGTTGGGTGTGCAGTGTGCAGAACTCTTTAGCCTAACCGGCCCGACTTCCTCCAAAGAGAGAAACAAACCGGATACCCCCGAAGATTTTACAAGTTTATCAGGATTTTTGTTAACCAGGTTTGAATCCCTTTTAATCCTGAATCAACCGGTTTCATGAGATTTTAAACCGGCTCTAGGCCAAGCTAAAGCAAAGATTTCCGTTTCGTAACACTTGTGAGAGTGATTGAGATAGCGTGTGAGTGTGTTGGGGTGTGAGTACGTGCGTATGTGAGAGTCATGTTTGGAAAAAATCAAAATGCTAAACATCTACAATTCGCCTTGGTGATTATTTTTGTGTCTCCGCTCAACCGGCCACTTGAATTCCCAACCGCTTTTGGACTAAGCTATGGTCTTTTCCCGAACAACCTAAAGGAATTGTGTTTTGCATTTAGGTAATACCAATTGTATGTATTTTGGCAATTGCACAACATATTTTGTGGTCAACAATTGTATAATGGACAACCTTCTTCAGGACAACCTCAACAATTGAAAGTGTATTCCAATTGTCCACCTCTTGGACAAAGAAAATTACATGGCTTATGGCATTCATGCTAACACCAGTAGGATTATGTTTGCATGTCATTTGCATGTGTTGCATCATTGCATTGAATTGCGTTAGCTAGAAAATTATGATTAGACTTTCCAAGATAACCTTTTCCAGTAGATACCAATGCCGAAAACTGTTGCAATCCTGATCAAGCATTCAAGCCTCAAATAGGCTCAACCACCAATGAAGACTGGCTCAAAATAGCCAAAAAGGAAGAATAATGTTAATAGGTCTTGCCAACTATACCAAGCAAGGGGTCAAATTGGCCAACCAAGGAAATTTCTTTTGAGAATTATCCAACTTCCCAGCTCCAGCATATGATTGCATACGTGGAATTGCATGTACTCTTAATTCCTAACTATCTTTATAGGTAAAAGTCAATATTCAAAGTACTCCTATGATGCAGTACCATTGAACTTCAATGCAAAAACTATGCCATGCAATGAGCACCAAGCGACAACACCGATAAAGACCACCATGAACCAGCCTTACAATGCACCTGAGGACGTGTGCAATCTAGGTGGGGGGGAATGTTTGGGGAAATGCCCACCAGTATCACAAAAAATGGCAAATGGACACGTATGTCCTACTGAAGCCCTTGCCGATCTTTCAAGTTTATGGTGTTCGATCACCGGGAGACCAGAACGGATGCGATCTCTTCCTCAATGCAACTGATGAGTCTATAGGCATATTCGGGGCCATATGGCTTCCAATTTGTATAGAATACCTCCAATTTAGGTGTCGGTCATGTTCGTCTTGCATCGCCAATTTGGCCTATATAAGAAAAATTAAGCTTATTTGTAAGGAGGTTCTATGTGAGAGCAAAACAAGAGAGCCCCAACCTGCGCTCCACTTCCGAGACTTGCTATGCTTGAGGGAGTTATCCATTTTGAATGCCATTTGTTTGCGGTTAATATATGCATACTGCTCTTCAATTTATGTGTTGTCATATTTGATTTTGTCAAGTGTGCACCTATTTTGAAATGATTATGTCTGTATGTGTTTTAGTCAAATCTAGGCAATGTATGCATATTTTGTGTGCACTACTTAGATAAGAGTAGTCTAGAGGCTTAGGCGAATGAGTAGACCCCTTATTGGCGTGATTCCATTCCAGTGGGTCAGGGCACCCTACACATACGCTCTTGGGTGACTACTCCGTTTTGGTTGGATTTGGATGCATAGGTACTTTGTCTTACGAAGGCTTTGTCTTACGAAGTGTAGTGTGGGATAGCCACCTGGATTGCCCAATTGGCCATAGATAGATGAGTCCATGCCATAGTACTAGATGTCCTTATAGGCATATGCACTAGCGATTGTGTAGACTTGTTGTTAGCTCGGATGGCCTTTTGACAACTGTGCCATCACCTCCATGCACTAGTCGGGTTACTTGTTCTCCATTAGACATTATGTTTAGGAGTTCCCACTAGCTACAAACGTCCATTGCAGTGATCCACTAATAGTGGTGGAAGACTCACACCGTGAGCAAAGCACACACTTGAGGGCACCAAGTTAAGCACACCACGGATGGGCACCAAGTGTGCACATTGGATGAAAACACTGGTGGGACACACTGGTTGAAAGTAGAAGCACATGATCTAGATCCACACCTTGTGCACACTCCAAAAGAGAACTTGCCATAGCACTCACCACACCGGTTGAATCAAGCACAACAATGGGGCGAGAGGTAGCAAGCTAAGGGTGTCCACTTCCGGACCACTTTCGGGTGAGTGTGACACCCGCTCCAGTGAAAATACAAAGGTTTTGCTTCGGTCTACGATACCTCGATCGAGGTATTATCTCCAATGAAAATCACACACGAGGACAACCGAGCCAAGCCAATACCTCGATCGAGGTCCTGGACTTTTTTCACCGAACCGAGCCTATACCTCGATCGAGGTCTCATGGCATGCCACCTATACCTCGTTCGAGGTATCGTGGCAATCCAGCTATACCTCGATCGAGGTATTGGCAAGTCCACGTACCTTGATCTCGATCGTGTCATGTACCTCGATTGAGGTAAATGCCATCCGACATGGCAGTTGATATACCTCGATCGAGGCATGCTGGACCAATGACTTGGCCGCATGTCCAATAGGTCGATCGAGGTATGTGCCATCCGGCTGGCTGCTGACATACCTCGATCGAGGTGTCATGGCAGGTCCATACCTCGATCGAGGTATAGAGGTATGACGGAGCGATGTATATGTGGCATGTAAAATACCTCGATCGCAGTATCGTGGCATGTCTATACCTCGATCGAGGTATATGGATCGCTATGTATGTTGCATGTGAAATACCTCGATCGAGGTAGGGAAACCCTAAATTTTTGTATATAAAGAGAGGGACCCCCCCTCATTCTTCATACCTCGATCGAGCTCCTCCTCATCGAAATCAACGGATTTATGGGAGCTCGACGGAATTGCGCCAGCGACAGAGAGCGACCAACGGACAACGACGGAGATGGACGGAGCAGGAGAGTCTAGGTAAGGTTTTTTTTATGTAGCATTTTTTTTTTGGTGAAAATTTATTTAAATTTTAGTTTATAGGAATAATTATAAAATATTTCTAAATTTCAAATGCATTTTAATGTTTTTTTTTTTTTTAAAAGAATTACGTAATTTTTTATTTAGAATGTGAAAATGTAAATATTTTGTTTTTTAAAATCATCTTTTTAAAAAAAAGAGATTGAAGTTATTTTTTAAATTAGTGCTATTTTATTTAAATAAGAAAACGTTTAAATTTTATTTTTAAAAATGATCTTTGAAAAAAAAAGAAAATAAGAGTTTATAGGAAAATGTAATCTAATTATAAAATATTTCAGAATTTCAAATGCATATTAAATTTTTTTCAAATAATTTTTTTTAATTACGTAATTTTTTATTTAAAATGTGAAAATGTATATATTTTGTTTTTTAAATTCATCTATTTATAATTATAAAATATTGCTAAATTTCAAATGCATTTTAAAGTTTTTTTATTTTTTTTTGGAATTACGTAATTTTTTATTTAAAATGTGAAAATGTAAATATTTTGTTTTTTAAAATCATCTTTTAAAAAAAAGAGATTAAAGTTATTTTTTAAATTAGTGCTATTTTATTTAAATAAAAAAACGTTTAAATTTTATTTTTAAAAATGATCTTTGGTTGAGAGTTGTTTCATAATTTAGGTAGAGTAAGTAGGCTAAGTTAACAAGCTAGAGCAAGATGATCTAGTTAAGGCCTAGTCAAAAAGTTGTTTAGGGCTAGCTATTCCCAACTAGCTAGGAGCCAGTCATGCCAACCAATCGTTCAACAGATGCTCCAAGTCAAGCAGTATAACCAGGGTTATCTCAATGACCATAACCTATCTCTATCCTATAAATATTGTCATTTCCTATATATTCTATACATTTCAAGATGCTATTCTACATTAGTTTGGCATATGTTTAGAGGTGCAATTTGACTTCCACTTGCAATTATTGAGAGGTGCATTTGTCCACCTTCATGTGGAATATTCTAGTATGCAGGTCTTGCCTTGGGTTATATCTTTCAAGTTAGCATCTATTCCTTGTAGTTTATTATAATGTATTGTACATAACATTTTCTTTCTATCACTCAGTATCTTTACATCTCTCTTCCAAAAATACACCTCTACTACATACGTTAACATGCTAGTAGAGCCCATGGTAGTGTAGAGCCTCGAAAAATGGAGGGAGCATCTACAACAAAAGCTACTTGCTATTAATTACAGCAAGGGTGGGTAGTATAGACAAGGAGAATGAGCTTGAAGAAACCGACTTTCTAAAGTAAACAACTTGTAAATAATTGTAAATACGAATTGAATTTGCAACATAGCACTGTTGTAGGCATAGCGACACATTTGGCCCAAATAGAATATTAATTTCCATGTGTTTTTTTTGTGCTTGCGCTAGCCAGTGCACAGGTTCTGGCACCACTATTCGTATGCAGATAGAGATTCTGAGAGCTGAGATGAGGGCACTGCAGGATGCTAGGGCACCCCCTCACTTGGTTGCGAGTCTAGATTCAGTCATTGAGGCTCTGGGTCAATTGGACACAATTGAGGACGTTGTGGATAGCTTTCAGGCACAGGCTGAGGCAGAGATCATTGGTCATGGCTTGGATTGGAGAGCCATTCGACAGTTGTTTGAGCGTGAGTCACCTCACAGGCAAGCCTTAGAGGATATGTTTTGGGATGGTCACACTGAGGCGATGCGACCACGATCAGGGCTTCCCTTGCATATTTTACGTAGTAGGCACCCTGTCATAGCAGCACACATTTATCTGAGATATATCGCTGTGAATGGTGGTCGATTGCCTCATAACCGTCAGATAGCCAGGTTATTTGCCATGCAGCTATACGCTGAGTTTGTGCTTGGTCATCGGGTAGACTACCTTAGTACCCGTCCAAGATCAGGAGCGGGACATGGTAGGATGGGGCGTCAGGAGCGTCAGACTGTTGGTGTTCGGCGTCGACGCGAGGCACCAAAGTTGCACACTATCCTTGCACCAGCATTGCGAGCTGTTGGAGGACGGATTAGGGGGAATGTTCATTCAGTGGCATCATCCTTGCACGACATGGTCTCTGCCCTATCGAGATCACTTTCGGTTCCACCTCCCACATCTATGGAGCCTCCCACATCTACACCACCTCCCACATCTACACCGCCTCAGCACGAGATGGAGACTCGAGACGCACGGATTGTAGAGTTGGAGGCATTGTTGGCCGAGTCTAGGGACGAGGTTAGTTATTTTGATTATTTTGTTTATTTTTTTGTAGCGTGTTTTGAACCGAAGTTTTTTTGTTAATTCTCACCATGTACGCGACATGTTTGCATTGCAGACACATCTATTGCGACAGGATATGGAGTCTCGTGTACGATTGTTGGAGGTAGATTTGGAGGACCAGAGGATTCAAACACGCATAGCGTACCATCGTGCGGAGCACTATATTTTGCAGTTGAGACATATTAGTCGTGATCCATTTCGCCATAGGATCGACCCCAGCATGGCCCTATACCCCGCTCCCCCTGTAGATGTGCCGACTAGGACACCCATAGATGCACCAGTCATAGCCAGGCTTCCTACCGCCACTTGCGTCCTTTGCCACGAGGAGTTTGACACCGTAGGGTGGTTTGGACTAGGGTGCGGCCACATCGCACATCTCCATTGCATGACCTGCCACATGGTGGCACGATCAGTGTGCCCTGTATGCTTTGCTGACATTGATGTGGCCACATACAGAGGACTAGGCATGGATGATCTGATGATGATGATGATGTACACATTCATTTTGGTACTTTCATGATATTGTTCTTACTTTTATGATGTATGAGCATTTTCGTACTTTCATGATGTTCTTCTTACTTTGTTTATCTCAGTTTATAGTTTGTTCAAATCTAACATAAACATTTCAAATTAGGAGTATGATTTTGAATTTCAAATATCTCAATTCACACATCTAATACATAAGGTATTTTAAAAAGAATGCCATGTGAAGTAATTGTAAACATTAAGCATCGAAAAAGTGTTCAAGTATAAGGTCTCTCTCTCTCTCTCTCCCTTTCTCGTGCTATGAACTTTATCATTTTGAATCATATTGAATTTCGTATATATCAATGTTTGCAATTATTACACTAAACCTAAAAGCCGTACGAAGTTTCATCCCCATGTGCATATTTAAAATTAAGAGTATGATTTTGAATTTCAGATATCTCAATTCACACATTACGCATTATGGTATTTTAAAAATAATGCCGTGTGTCATAATTGTAAACATTAAGCATTGAAAAGGTGTTCAAGTATAAGCTCTCTCTCTCTCTCTCTCTCTCTCTCTCTCTCTCTCTCTCTCTCTCTCTCTCTCTCTCTCTTTCTAGAGCTCTCTCGTGCTATGAACTTTATCACTTTGAATATCATATTGAATTTCGTATATATCAATGCTTGCGACAAATATGAAGAGGGGAGAGGAGAAGAGTGGAGATGAGGAGAGAGGGCATAGCTAGAGAGCACACCACAAATGACTAACTGTACACTAGATTTAGTTGAAAAAATAGAATATATACAAACCCTTTTAGGGTTAGGGTTAGGGGATCTAACCCTTTCCTTTATAGCACTCTATAAGGTTAGTGCTATGCACATATGATCACGTGATGGTGCTATGCACACATGATCACATGATGTTGAGCGTGAACTCTCAACACCTTCCCTCAAGATCAACATCATGAAGTAGGCCTTCCCTCAAGATGATGATTCTGGGGAATCGAAGAAGGACTGAGCATTACATTCCATCACACCCCTTTAATGGGAATGTCCTTCCTCTGCATCAAACCAAGAGCTAGTCGGTGTTTCTTGAATAGCTCTTTACCGAGTGGTTTGGTAAAGATGTCTGCAATATTTTCTTTGCTATCACAATGCTGCAGTGTGATGTCACCAAGTAACACTCTTTCTCTGATGAAGTGCTCTCTGACATCAATGTGCTTTGTTCTGGAGTGATATACTGGATTTTTGGCCAATGCTTGAGCCGATTGATTATCACAGTATATTGTTGTTGGCTTTGACTCATCAAAGTAATCTGTTTCTGACAATAGCCTTCTGAGCCATATAGCCTCACATGCACCTGTAGTGAGTGCCCTATATTCTGCTTCAGTTGAAGACAAAGAAACAGTTGGCTGTTTGTTTGACAACCATGATATAGCACCTTGACCAAGGAAAAATGCATATCCCTGTGTCGATCTCCTGGTCTCATGATCTCCAGCATAGTCACTATCACAGTATCCATGCAACCGTGGATGACTTCCTCTGTATTCTATCCCAAATTGTCTTGTACCTCTGATGTATCTCAAGACTCTTTTGGCTGCATTCCAGTGAGACTGTTTTGGATTTGCCATAAACTGTGCTAGTGAGCTTACTGCATAACAAATATCTGGCCGTGTGATTGTCAGATATATAAGAGATCCAATGAGTTGCCTGTAGTATCTGTCATTGACTGTAGGCTTTTCTGAATCTTTAGTAAGTTTCAAACTCTGTTCCATGGGACTGGCTGCAATCTTGCAATCTGCCATATGAAACTTCTTCAGGAGACTGTCAACATACTTGAGCTGACTCATGAATGTGCTATCTGAATCTCTCCAGAACTCAATTCCAAGACAATAGTGCATAAGTCCAAGATCTTTCATGTCGAACTCTGCAGATAAGTCTTGTTTTAATTGTCTGATGAAGCTATCCTTGCTTCCTGTCACAATCAGATCATCTACGTACAAAAGTGCAATAGTAATATCTTCCCCTTGAACTTTGTAGTAGAGAGTATGATCTG
Source organism: Dipteris shenzhenensis (assembly GCF_047967505.1). Lineage (NCBI taxonomy): Eukaryota > Viridiplantae > Streptophyta > Polypodiopsida > Gleicheniales > Dipteridaceae > Dipteris > Dipteris shenzhenensis. Next base: position 531,610 of record NC_141598.1, on the reverse strand, counting down.
CATTGGACTTCATGTATCCCAGATCAGCAAAATACTTGTCAATTCTGCTGTACCAACTTCTGGGTGCTTGCTTTAAGCCATAGAGACTTTTCTTGAGATGGCAAACCTTGTTCTCCTGTCCTGGTTCAACATAACCGGCTGGTTGTTGCATGTAGACTTCCTCGTCTAGATAACCATTGAGAAATGCATTCTTGACATCGAGTTGATACACATTCCATTTACTGAGTGTCGCTAGTGATATCAAGAACCGTATGGAATCCATCTTTGCTACTGGAGCATAAGTCTCATCATAATCTTGGCCATATTGTTGTGCAAATCCTTTTGCAACTAATCTGGCTTTGTATCTCTGAATACTGCCATCTGGATTGTACTTCACTTTGTATACCCATTTGTTGGCTATGGCCTTCTTTCCTGGTGGAAGGTCGCATAATTCCCAAGTGTTGTTTTTATACAACGCATCCATTTCTTCATTCATTGCAGTTTGCCATTCTGGCTTATCTACTGCGTCTTCGAAGTACACTGGCTCTTCTGTAGCCATGATGGTAGTCATAAGAGCATAGTTGGTGGTTTCCACCTGAATTGCTTTGCCTTTCTGAGCATATGTCAATCTGGCTGGTGGTCTGCTTTCCCTAGTAGACCGTCTGAGCTGCTGTGATGCTGATTGGGGTGTTGCTGGCAATTCTTGCTCTTCTTCATCAACCTGTTCTGTAGATGACTGTGAAGTCGATGTTTCTATCTCCTGTGTAGGTGAGGTTTTCCATTCTGATTCCTCATCGAAGATTACATCTCTGGAGATAATGACTTTGCGGTTGATGGGATCATACAATTTGTATGCTTTACTTTCTTCACTGTAGCCAACCATGATGCATTTGCGTGACTTCGCATCCAATTTCCTGCGATGATCATCATGTATGTGGGCATATGCTATGCAACCAAATATGCGGAGATGCCCAATGCGTGGCTTGTGTCCAGTGAATGCTTCATAAGGAGTCATACCTTGTATCGGTTCGGTAGGAAGCCGATTAAGCAAGTAGTTAGCTGTAGCTATTGCTTCTGCCCAATACTGATTCGGAAGATGCTTTTCACTAAGCATTGCTCTAGCACTGTCTGCTAAAGTCCCATTCTTCCTTTCAGCTATTGCATTTTGCTGAGGAGTATCTGCACATGTGAATTGTCTTTGAATGCCGTGATTTTTACAAAAGTTCATGAAGGCTGAAGACATGTATTCACCTCCTCTGTCTGATCTCATGACCTTAATCTTTCTGCTTGTTTGGTTTTCTACCATGGCTTTGAATTCTTGAAATCTGGCAAACACTTCAGATTTCTCTTTCAGAAAGTAGACCCAACAATATCTGCTGTAGTCGTCGATGAAGGTCAAGTAATAAAGTGAACCATTGATGCTGCGGGTCTGGGCATAACCCCATACATCTGTATGAATTAAATCAAGAATACCTCGTGCACGAGAGGTACTTCTGACAAAGTTGGTTCGCTTTTGTTTGCCGAAGCAGCATGCTTCACAAAACTTTCCAAGAAACTGTAGCTTCGGAATCCCAATTGCCATATTTTGGTTCCTTAGATCTAACAAGTACTTGAAGTTGACATGACCATATCTCTTGTGCCATTTTGCAGATAGTGGCATCTGTTGCATTTGAGCTGACATGGCATGCTTATCTGGTACTGTAGCTAGCATCCTGTATAAGCGTCCTTCCTTGACACCTTTTGCTACTAGCTGACCTCTTTTGGATTTGTCTCTGATAGTGCATTCATCACCGTCGAAGATGACTTTGTAGTTGTGTTCCGTCATTTGACCTACTGACAAAAGGTTCTTGCTGAGCTTCGGAACATAGAGCACATCTTTGACTAATCCTTTTGTACCAGTGAAATTGTTCATAGGGATAACACCTGTCCCTTGAACCGGATTCGGTGTATTGTCTGCTGCATAGATGACATTCTTTTGACCTTCTAATGGCTTCATTTCTGTGAACCATTCCTGATGATTTGTCATATGAGATGATGCACCGCTGTCGATGTACCAAGGATCCTGTTCCACTTGGTCGACTTGATAGCTGAAATCCTCTTTGGGATTGAAATCAGTGTCTTGGTGCATTGTATCAGTCTGATGCAATTCCTCATTTGCAAGAAACATATTGCCATGTTCATTTGCAAAATGACTGTGACTAGAATGTCCACCACGTTGATTTCCTCTTCCTCGAGAATTCCCTCGATTACTGCTAAATTGACCGCCTTGGTCATATTGCTTCTTGCGGCAATCTCTTTCATAGTGTCCAAACTTGTGACAATAGTTGCATTGAATGTTTGACACATTGGTGGATGCATTTCCTCGTCCTTGGAATCTTCCTCGGTTGGAATGATTTCCTCTTTGCTGATTTTGATGTTGCTGAGGATGCTGTTGATGCTGATGCTGATTCTGACTTTGATTTTGACCACTTTTCTGATATGATCTACCTCTGTTTCTGCCTTTGCCTCTGCTTCTGTCTGAAGCTGTGAATGCCTGATCATTAGAATGACCTTTACGTGCTTGAATGGCCTGAGTCCTGAGTTCTTCACCAAGTAGAACTGACTGAAGTTCTTCAAGTGTTGGAATTTGCCGTTGGATGGCAATACTCTGGACCAGATTCTCATATCCTTCTCCTAGTCCATTCAGGATTACTTGAACCATTTCTGCGGGATTCATAGTCTCTCCTGCTGCTGCAAGTTGATTGTAGTAGTCTTTGATGCGGAGTACATAAGCATGACCGGTTTCACTGCTGTTGCGGAAACTCTGGTTGATCTGGTTTCTCAGGGTGAGAATCCTGGATGTGTTCTTGGACTCGTAGAGAGCTGCGAACATATCCCATGCTTCTTTTGATGTCTTGACTGTGTTGAGCTGTCCTAGCATGACATCTTGCACATTCTGCTTGATCAGGTGCTTGATCAGGTGATAGGCATACTTATCTTTCTTATCCCATTCTGCTTGAGCTCGGGCAATGGCAGGATCTGCTACTGGTGCGGAAACTGTTTGTGTAGATGTAGATCCCGATGTAGATCCCGTTGCTGGTGCTGTGACAACAGATGGAGTAGAGCTACTGGTGGCTGGATCGGCCAATGGTCTAGGTATGGATCCATCAACATACTCCCATTTGTCCTGAAGCACAAGAATGGTCTCCATTCGGTATTTCCATGTACCGTAGTTGGAGTTGTCTAACTTAGCAGATGCCTCCAGATTGAGGTTGCTAGTCGACATGGTGCAAGCAATGTACTCAAAAGTGTCCTGGAAAACTCTGTATGAATCAACTGCAAATACACTGAAGATGCCAAGTGAAATCTCTGTACCGTCGGTGAAGATAGAACTGCAGTAAATAAGATCTGACCTGTGTTACAAGGCTTGTGGCAATGATGCCGGGAATAGCCAAGAGGCTTTACAAGGCTGAAAAAATGTTGTGCACGATGCCGTGAGATAGCCAAATAGGCTTTACAATGGTGGCATGTGTGTGTGAAATCAAGTGCTATCTGCCCACTGAATCAATCTGCAATGCCTCTGAACTCTGAAGTCTGCTCACTGAACTGATGAACGTAAGGTTTCAGGTAATGTAATGATGTGAAATCGGATGTGAGCGTATGGACTGACTCCGAGTAGGTACTAGTCGGGAATTTCGGGCATGGCTTAGATTGGCAACTTGGGGAATTCAAAGCGTCCCCTCTATGGCGATCTAGTCTACTCTGATCTAGATCTAAACCAACCGTCGATCGATGAAAGAGCAGCAAATAATTCCTTTTCCTTTGTTCTTTTTAAGTGCTGGGTCAGATGCGTCGATGTAGAGGCAAATGTGCGTGAAGGAAGTGGTTTTGTCGGCGAGGCTCAAATGTGAGTGTAACTTGCGCCGAAATGTGCGCGTGATGTAACGAGCACGTAGAGCACAAAAAATCGAGCGACTTTCCTTTTTGGAGCACCCTCAAATTCTTCCTGGATCAAGAGATACGACTTGATCTAGGTGGAGGGGCAAAAGGAGTGCAAATGGTGCTCAATGATGATGTGTCACTGTGAGTCACATGCAGTGATGATGTGGCACTGTGCTTAGCAAGAGGTGTGCCAGTGAAGCTCTGTGCTGAGGTGGCAGGAGTGTGCACATGCAGTGTGTGCACAGTGTGCCTGGCAAGGGACTGTGCCTGTAGAGGGTCAGTGCTGACTGGACTGCTGAGGTGGCAGTGCTGAGGTGTCACTGATGACGTGGCCTGATGACGTGGCCAGATGACGTGGCACAGATGACGTGGCCTGATGACGTGGCAGTTGATGTGGCAGTGATGACATGGCAGTGATGACGTGGCACGTGGGTAGGATAAGGTTGCCACGTGGCACAAATTTGGCCAACCAAACCTAACCCAAGTAAACTTGACTGTACCAACCTAACATGGTTATCTGAACCTAACCGTAGGTATATGTTATCCGCCACGTGTCGATTTCTGGAGGACCGGAATCTACGAAAGATTCTGACGGAATCTTGGAGATTTCGTCTCCCTGTGGATTTTCGTCGATGGGCTGGAGGCGTTGAAGCCGTCGGTTGGCTTGCTGAAGGCTTTCGTTGGAGGTCGCCCTGCTTGTGGGCTGTTGAGCGTTGAAGCTTGTGTTTGTAGATGGAGCAGTGGAGACCGTGGAGGGAGGCTGCCACTACTATATTGGCGTTGCGGCTGTAGGCCTTCGTTAGTCATTGAGGCCTAGGCGCAGTTGCTGCTGCGGTGCTTGCTTCCGGCTGTATGGCGCTTAAGGTAGTTCGTTGGGGCTTGTGGAGGACGCCGCTGCTACTGAGTCGTTGGAGAAGCTGTAGTGAAGGAGCTGCTGCTAGCGATTGAAATGCAAAGTCAGGTGCGCTTGGAGATTTGGGAGGCCCGTAGATGAACCATGGTCGTTGCTTGCAGGCAGAGGTGCGTATGCGCTTACTGTTTGCTTTAAATGGTCGACTGGTTGCCCGTGTGCTCTTGCAAAGAGCTTGAAGGAGGCAGAGCCAAGGAGCCAGTCGTTGAAGGAGCTGGCTATACACCGAAAACTACGAGCTGCTGTAGGTCGATGGTGGCGATGAAGGCGGCTGGCTGTAGTGGAGCTTGATGAAGCTTACCTTGCTTAGCTGTGGAGGTGCGGCTCCTGATGCCGATTGTCGGAGATGCAGCTAAAGCCAATCGTCCATAGAATAGGACGTATATGGGCTCATAGAGACTACTCTAGCCCATATAGCAGGAGGCCGCTGTTGTGCATTGGGAAGCCCTGGGCTAGTTCAAGTTCTCTTGTAGAGACCGATATGTCTCTCTCAATTTTTCGGTATCCGTCTCTCATAAGAATCTCTCAAAGAACAACTCTCAACAAATGGAATGTCACAAGGAATCCCTCTCTCACACAATCAAATGGACGGAAATTCCTCTATGGACGAAATTTTCTCTCTATTTCTCTTAAGAAGAAGAATCAAATCTCTCACAAACTCTTGAAGGAGATGAACGGAAATATCTCACCAAATGGACGGAATTTTCTCTCAACGGAAGTGAAGGGAAAGATATCGCAATCACTCAAGAGAACTCTCAATCTCACAATCTCTCTCACAAGAAGGATGGCGCCTCAACGGAAGGCAGAACCATGCTCTGATACCATGACAAAATATGAAGAGGGGAGAGGAGAAGAGTGGAGATGAGGAGAGAGGGCACAGCTAGAGAGCACACCACAAATGACTAACTGTACACTAGATTTAGTTGAAAAAATAGAATATATACAAACCCTTTTAGGGTTAGGGTTAGGGGATCTAACCCTTTCCTTTATAGCACTCTATAAGGTTAGTGCTATGCACATATGATCACGTGATGGTGCTATGCACACATGATCACATGATGTTGAGCGTGAACTCTCAACATTCAATGCCTCACGCAGGTATAAACCTCAATCGAGGTACATACCCCCATGGTCATATACCTCGATCGAGGTATTCTATGCCTCACACAGGTCATAAACCTCGATCGAGGTATTCTATGCCTCGCACATCGCGGTCATAAACCTCGATTGAGGTATTTTATGCCTTGCGCACATCATGATGTGTATACATGTGGCTGATGTGGCACCATGCATGGTCATGATGTGGCAATACGGTGTGGAATATATGAGTCTCTTCCATGACGTGGAAATGTGATGTGGCAGGATGAGTTGGCATTCATGAGGTGGTAGATTGACATGGCAAATTGAGGTGGAGGGATTGGTGACGTGGCAAGGTTGACGGGGTATGCCAAGGTGGCAAGGTGTGATGACATGGCTCCAAGAGTTCCTATGATGTGGAATGATGAGGTGGCACATGTGGCTGATGTGGCAGCACGTGTGGCAATGTAAGGTGACATGGCAAGGAGTGATATCACATCTCCTTGATGACTCAGCCTTCCACATGGGCAGCATGAACACTCCAAAGGATTGCCACTAGGGTTGGTGATGCTCCTAGCCTACCTCACCAAGCCTAATACCAAGCCTACCTTGTCTTGGTATTAGGCTTGGGTGGCCCTTTTTCCCCCACAAAAGGGAGATTTCACTCTTGGAGGCCATATCGTACGTTTCCCTTACTCAAATTTAACCAAAATTTTTTCCTCTTATTCATCATGCGGAGGACTAAAAATATTGACATTTTTGAGATATTTGGTCATGTTTGAGAATTACTAGATTTATTTTTAATATTCTTTGTTGATCCTCAAAGGAGTAAAAGTAAAAATTAAACTTCAATCTTCCTAAATCTAACCGTTGGATTTGGGATTTGATGATTCAACCACACACCCTTATGTGCCTACTAACCTTCCACCGAATTGGATTTGCTTAATTATTCAAAATACTAAAAAAATGTGGTGTGCTACTAAAATGCATGTATTTTATGACTTTATTTATTATAAATAATTATTTATAATTACATAAATCATTCAAAAAATTACCAATAAATCAAGTTAAGCTCTACATAATGTAAAGAGACCATTTACAAAGTTTCAATAACATTTAATCTAAAATGAGTGAGAAATTTAGAATTTAATATGACACTCTCTGTTCGTGACAAAGGTGTGACCACCCTGGAACCATGCCGTGTGACACAAAGAAATTTTTTGTGTGTGCATCGAATTTTCGATCAGACTATATGATTGTGTGCACAATAGCAAGTGTGATGTTGTGTCTAAAGACTTCAAAGACTAGATCCATAGGGAAGTAGGTGAGATTTGCATTTTTGTGTGCTAAAAAGCTTGTTTTTCCACCTCCTAAGGATTGGGGAGTGAACAAAAAGTGGACACCCTTAGCTTGCTACTTCCCGGGGCATCAATTGGTCTACATACCCTCATGGAATCCACAACGTGGCTACTCTACACTAGAGAAAAACAATCAAAACCTACGAGCTTAAAGGCCAAAATCAAGTGCAATATCTTAGTTAAGTAGTGGCAACATGGACAAGATGTATCAAATGCCAGGATAAGAGACTTATAATGCAGAGTGGGCCTACTAGTTTAGAGCCAAGGATGGAGAATTAGTTTTGAAATTTGTTGAACTCTGGCTCAAATTTGGCAAGGGGTAGTCAAACCTCAGCACCTCACAAATTTTTGTGTGAATCATGAGCCAAACCAGGCCAAAATGTGGCTTGGGTTCCAATACGTAAACGCATACTAAGCAAAGATAGACCAACATTCTCTTGGTAGATTCTTAGTTTGCATTGAAAACCATCTAGTGTATTTTCTAGATAGACCGCAGGTATCCTACCATGGAGATAGGTATTTTGGACTAGATGGCATGATGTATCAGGTAGTGGACAACCCGCTTGAGGTATATGCATTAGGAGGAAAAGTAGGAAGGCTGGTGGACACAGACAATTGTGCAAATACTGTCTATGCCAAATTTTGATGGGTGTAGGCAAGTAGATTTATTCTGAGTCAAAAAAATTTGATCTCGACGACCCCACCATAGTCCTTTACTACCATGATGAGGATGGTACAGGAGCATTCTACAAGATCAAGAACCCCAGGATAGTCGTGTGACCTCAAATGAACAAGATTTATACATTTTTGTATGGTAGAGTGGCACAAGAATCACTAATATTTTGTTCTTAGATACACATGGCCAGTCATATCATATGATACTACCACATGAGTCTAATGGATACACGAACATGGGTATAGCAATTCTAGATCTCATGCCTAAAATATAAAATTGCATCTTTTCCATGCGAGGGGTGTCAAGGAGATCGACCAATCCTTTTGAGGTATAACCAAGATATGAGGCCCAAGATGAAGACAAAATGAGAAAAGAGATGCCAAAACTTCAATCAAAAGATTCCAATGTCATAAATGCCAAACTAGGATGTAAAACCATAGGAGGTAATGGTGGGTCATCTAGCCAACCAAGGGCCAATGCGACCACACGAACCAAACTACATGGCTCATGCAGCTACATACAACCCCATGATGGCTGTACCACCCACACATGCCTATCAAAAGATTGTACGACCATCAAAGCTTCAAAAGTGGGTCAAGAAAGTGTTGGCGGCATATTAAATCCGTACGAACATGTAGTGACATTCAAGTAGGTACTACGAGCAGAAGGAGTCACAAATTTCTATACCCAATTTGAAGGATTTGGATTAACTCTAGAAGGCAGCGCCCTTTTGTGATTCCAAACCTTGGATCAATTGAGTTCCAATGATATAACTGCATTGACACATGATTTCATAGATAAGTTTTTAAAGAGAGGCATCAGGCAGAATACTTTGATGTAGATTCATAAGTTCAAATAGGGAATAGGAGAATTTGTGACAGATGTGACCCTAGTTGAAACATTACATTGCTAGATGTCTAGAAGCTGAATGCCTAACCCAGGAGCATTTTATCTAATATTTTTAAGAAGGGTTGACCAACAAACACCTCAAGAAGGATGTATACATGAAGAGATGTGCCACGCTAGATCATGCACCCTTGAAGCTATGGATTTAGTGGATAATATAAACAAATATAAAGACTCATAAGTGGGTTCTAATACTAAATTTGCAAGCTTAGACTCGTCCAGTGATGTGAAGCCAGACCAACCTTCAAACACCAAGGTTCTAGTGGATTTGATCTTCAAGAAAATGTGAGATACATATGAGATACCAATTCATGTGGATTGAACACAAACAGGACTGCAAGAGTGGTCTGGCACCGAACTTTATTCACAAACCTACATTGTGCAAGAGGACTATTATAGGCTTAGATATCAAACTCAAGATTTTCAGAGGCCAATAGTGTAGCCATACCAACCACCACAACACGCTAATAGTGAGGTATCAACCTTCTTGTCAAATTGAGGCTCATAACATGGGATTTGTACACCCACCCAAAGATATGCAACCCTTGTGCCAATAATGCCATATAATAGGGAGGACGATACCATGTGTCAATCACCTCCGAGAAACATAAGGCATTCATTTCACATATCGATCATAGAACCCAAAATGTCAAGCTTTGATGACCAGTTCCAAATTGATAAGAAAATGTTGCTCTTCATAGCAAATGGAGGAGTTAGGTTGTTTGATGAGCCAAAACCAAAACCTCAAGAACCCAGAGCCAAGATATGTATCAAATGTGATGGCAATCATGATTTGATGGATTGCCCACGATATAGAGGACCTACAGGGAAATGATTTTGTAGGTGCAAACTTGCACTTGCTTGTAGATTGTCCAAGGAACACTGTGCACAAGGGCAAATCTGTGTGAAAGGTTAGTGTCAACACATTACCCAGTGCTTCAGAGCCAAAAGCAGTGGTCCCAACGTGACCACCAAGGCTCAAGCTAAAAAGGACGGAGAGTATAACAAGGAGACGTAGGCATAATTTTCTAGCTATGGTCCTAAATGCCATAGGGGCTCATGAAAAGCTAGACGCACAAGGGAAAAGGCCAAAAAAGCAGAGTTGGCCACTCAAAAAGAATGAGAACATGTCCAAGCCTATCCACGAGTACAACCAGCCACACCCTACTCTGTAAGTTGTAGAACAACCAAATTTTGCACCCAAAGAGCCTAATGTAAAATCCGGGGGAAGTGTATATTGGATAAGGTCTTCAAGCCCTCCAAAAATGGAGTCAAGTATGCACGTAGGGAGCAGAACAAAGTAGATTACTAAAAAGAAAAATATTTCTCATAGAGTGACAAAATTCAACCGATCCGTCGCCTAGCATTATGCCAAGCATAACGTTTGAGCCTTTGGTAGTACTAGAAGTTGAAGAAAGAATGTCCAGACAAGCTTTGATAAGCCATTAGGGATGCTAAAGATGGAAGCGCAATGCTTGAATCTGCTCTAATTGGAGGAAGTGGACGTAGATAAACAGATGCTAAATTTAAAGCTTAGATCCTTGTATGGAGACATGGGTTCTTAGAAATCTAAAGATAGCGAACCCGAATCACTCAAAACCCTACATTCATACTTAGGAGAGCACGAGGATAGGTCTAAAGTGCACATTCTACCCTCACAATGGAAACCCATGCCACCAAGATTGGATTCAAGGAACCTACAAAAACTATTATCGACCCTAGTGAGGTATATTATACCTTTAGTAGACATATTGAAGGTAAAACAAGCTTGTGGAGAGACATGACGAATATCCTCGAGAAGATGGGAGTTAAAAACATCGTAGCTACTCTGGAAAGAGAAATAGAAGACAGAGATAACCCCAAGCCATTGCTACAACCAGGTCCCATCAACAAAGTAGGAGGATATTGTGAGGGAGATGATGGTAACACAACTCTACCAATTGAGTACAAAGATGTCAGAACCCTAGCTATACTCAACAGTGGATCTGGAGTTGCCACAGCTACCGAACAAACCTGGGAAAAATGGGGAAGACCAATAGTGTGCAATACATGTATAAAGCTTCAGCTTGTGAATGAATACATACAACAATGGATAGGGCTCTTTGAGCAGGTAGTTATGACCTGATATCCCATAGAATATGAGCACACCTTTGTCGTGGTAGATTTTGGCACAAGTCCAAAGTGTGGTATCATATTGGGACGACCATTCATGTGTCAGCTCAAAATGATACAAGAGTGGGGATACAATTGCATATACCTCGGGTCACAAAGACCCCCATAGAAGATTTTTATTCAGCCACATATGTAGACACCAAGAGATACCCAATTAAATGAACGTGTAACAACTCTTAATGCCTTAGTGGGACACCTATGCAATACATAGTTTGCACCCATGATATCTTCCATGCACAACTTGTCAGGAAGATGCTTTACCTTACAACATGCACAACTTGTCATACAACATGCCATTTCCAAAAGAGTGAGATTTTTATTCTCAACAACACCTTTTCGTTGAGGTGTACACGGCACAATACAATGATGCGTAATGCCTTTTTCACCAATGAAAGCATTAAAGTCATGCAAACATATATTCTCCACCATGGTCTATGTGGAGTTACAACTTTGTTGCAGTGAAATTTTTAGCCATACCAAAAAGCTTTTAACATTAGTTTGGTAACCTAGCACGACTACAAAAGTGTCCTTTTAGTGTTTTGGAAAAAAAATTTGATACTCGTAGTAGACTTGTCATTCTTCAAAATCCTTTTGTGAGCTTGAAGTTCAATGGCAAATTCTTATGGAAAAAATAAATAAGGCAAAAAATCCTCCATATTCGATCATGGGAAGCTTCTAAAGAAGATGTAATGGTGCGTTTTACTAAAAATACCAAATTATCTAGGGAATCACATACTAAGGAGTGTAGAAAATTTTCTAGCCAACCAACCTATTTTCCACAAGAAGTTCAATCGATTGTTGACGCAATTTATGGTTGTTGTAGGACCACAATTTTTATTATAGACATAAAATTAGATATAAAAATATTGCATGTTTTCTCATTCTATTTACCTATTATTGATGTTTGTATAGCTACACTTACAATTGCCACTAAGGATATATATTTTTTGATAGAATTTGGTCCTCTACATTTATAATTCCACATAGAAAAAGTTGCCACACTAGGATGATTGTGGACACAACTGTGAAGTAGTAAGACTGCATGTATGAGAAAATTGGCCTGCACAATGTGGCCTTTACAACTCCTTGAAAAAACTATCATAAGATAGAAAATTGTAGATGTTTCATGAAATTTTCATCTAAGCTACAAACCTACCATGATTCAGTTGTCAAAAAGCCAATTTGAAGAGAATACAATCTTATCTTAGCATGAGCCTTACTTTGTTATGAACCAAAAAAGTGCGAACACTGTATTATTAGTTATATAGCGTATTATGTGCCATGAAACTCAACGAAGAATGATTATATGATATAGAATTTATGAGTACAAATATGGATACAAGTTGTATCGAACTTGCTAAAATTTCACCAAAGTGCAGTAAGTTCTCTTGTATATGGCTTTATTCATTTTGCTATAGACCATCTCAAAGGTCTTCATGTATGTACCCTCCTTTTATGGGATGTGTACACCTTGGTTTTTTTATATGTACGGTTTGCCCTGTACCATATAGTAGGGCACTCTAACGCCATCTTTTTATAAAATTTCTCCTTTCAAAAAAAGGAAATAAAGAAACTGTGGAGATGGATTCTTCGGTGACTTCTAAAAGGTTTTTTAGCATCCTTTGAATTTGAACTTTGACCGATGAAAGTTCAAAGTAGGAAGCGCGTCAAGCCAAAATGTTTTTATAAACGTTCTCCAAACCTGAAGGGGCCATTCTAAAAGGTTAAACAGGAAACCATCATCCCCTTCATCACCAATATGCCGCATTGTGCCCTGCTGCTGCTTGTCGGATTGTGTTCTCTGCTGCTTCTTCACAGTGCAGTGCGGTTCACGGACGGGGCAACTCAGAAGTTCACCATATCCGGCTTGGATTCCCTCTCCCCCAACCGCCTGTCTCTCACCGCTTATGGAGGAATGGAAGCTTATGTAGCCTACATGGCGGACACGGTTGACACACAGCAACCATCGTCATGGCTGCTCTTCATACCAGCGCGCCCCTCTTCCAACTCCTCCTTCATTCTCGCCTCCCTCGTCTTCAAGCAGGCCTCCCAAATCCAGATGGGGGCCATCGTGTGGATGGCCAATCGTCATCACCCAGTCTCCCGCAACTTCTCCCTCTCCCTCAATCAGACGTCGGGAAACCTTATCTTGCTCGATGGGGATGGGTCGCTTGCCTGGTCTTCCAATGTTACCTCTGCTTGGAACGGCACCGTCTCCATGGACCTCACCACCAAGCCTTCTGGTCTTAGTGTACCCATTGGCACTCTTATGCTCTCTGATTCTGCCAGTACCACGCTCTGGCAAAGCTCTGATAACCCAACTCACACCCTTGCTCCCCCTCAGTTTTTCCAACCAGGTATGAGTCTTGTTAGCTGGGCATCGACTTCAGACCCCTCAGATGGCATATATCGCCTAGTGATGGAAGCAGGAGGTCTTGCTCTCTATTATGATGGCTATCCTGGATCACCTCTGCCTTACTGGTTGTGGAGCTATTATGGCCGCAATGATAGTTTTGGCATCACCCACACTTGCAAAAACCTGACCCAGGCTTTTATGGATCCCGAGGGTGGTCTCATGCTTGAAACATCGCAGCAAGGGTCGAACTCCTCCGATCTGTGTGATGCTAATAATGGTACTGCTGCTAGCTTGCAGGAGGCCCAATTTTCTAATTATGGAACCATTGGCAATGATGACATTATCATCCTGTCCTTGCAGTATGATGGTAACCTGCTTGCCTATTCAATAGGCTCACCCTGGACTACAATCTATGAGCTTTTCAGCAACAATAACTGCCTTCTTCCCAACTTCTGTGGACCATATGGAATCTGCTCGGCCCCTTCGAATTGCGAATGCCCCTCCAGTTCCGATGGATCTTTCCCATCTTCATTCCCCTCAAACCATGCGCAGGGCTGCCCGCTGATGCGCACCTTGAGTTGCAATACATCGATGAACTCTGCAGGTCAGCGTCTCCTGAGAGTCGAGGGTGTGGACTATTTTCCAAACAAGTATTCTACCCCTCTCAATTTCACATCACAAGGTGCTTGCCAGGACGCATGTCTACAGAATTGCTCATGTCTCGCCGCCTTTTGGCATGATCATTCCAAGTCTTGCTTTCATGCCAGTCAATTTGTCAGCAGCTTGCAGGGTTCCTTGAACAGTAGCTATTTAGCTTTTCTCAAGGTAGAGGCCGTCGAGTCCAACTCAAATCGAAGAAGGCTGGTGATTGGTCTGGTGTCTGGTGCAGTCGCTCTGCTCATCCTGGCGGTCTTGGTGGCAGCTTTAGTCATGTACTACACAAAAGTTTATGGGGCAGATGATGATGCAGATGCAGAGGATGCGTTATGGAGCCATGTACCAGGATTGCCTAGGAGGTTTTCTTACAAAGAGCTTCAGTCCATCACCAACAATTTCAGTGAGCAGATGGGGAAGGGTGGATTCGGAGCTGTGTATGCTGGTGCTCTTCAAGATGGAACCAAGGTGGCTGTTAAGCGATTAGAGAGCTTGAGGCAAGGGGCAAAGGAGTTCCGAGCCGAAGTGGTTATCTTGGGGGGAGTGCATCACTATCATCTGGTTGAACTGGTAGGGTATTGTGCCGAAGGAAGCAGCCACAGGCTTTTAGTGTATGAATACATGACCAATGGCTCTCTAGACCAGTGGCTCTTTACCGCAAGAGGTCAACAGAAGCCTGGTAATCCCTTGCTGTGGAAGCACAGATTCAACATTGCCGTTGGAGCCGCAAGAGGCCTTGCATATCTTCATGGAGAGTGTAAAGATACTGTGGTTCATCTGGACATCAAACCTGAAAACATTTTGTTGGATGATAACTTTGTGGCCAAAGTGGCAGATTTTGGGCTGTCAACATTGATGGGCAGGGATGAGACACACGTAATCACAACTATGCGAGGCACACCAGGATATCTTGCCCCCGAGTGGCTTGCTGAGGGGTCGGAAATCTCCCCGAAGTGTGATGTCTTCAGCTATGGAAAGCTACTCCTGGAGTTACTTGGTGCACGCAGGAACCTCGACCCTTCCTTGGTTGAAGAGCAAGAGAAGCTCTACTTTCCTGCGTGGCTCTACCTTCGCATGACGCATGAAGGGGGTGCACAAGAGGCCGATTTGAAACATATCGCAGGAGTGGAGACCTTCGAAGAGATGGTGCAAGCCAAGATGATGATGAAGACAGCATTCTTGTGTTTGCTTGAAAATCCTAGTCAGAGGCCTTCCATGGAGACAGTGGTCCACATGTTAGAGGGCCGCATCACCATGCTGGAACAACTCAATTTGTCCGACCTCTTTCAGGGCCTCCATTTTGCGCTCAGGATCCCATCACCAAGTTTGGCCCACGATAGGATCGAGAAGGCGCTTGCCTTCATTTTCGAGTCGTCTACTTCGCTGGGCGAATATGCAAGCTCGGGCCATATCTCACAAGGTGGTGCTGGGCAGCCATATTCTCTTAATGTCTCCGCAAGGTGATCAAGAAAATGGGAGTCTGTTCTCATCGATTTGAACCAATTGCAGATGCTCATGAGTAGAGCAACAGTATAAATAGCTTAAGAACAGATAATCATGAAAAAAATAGGCTTACATAATTGGTCTCTAGTCAAGGTGGGCTTTCTCTGCATTCAGCTCAAAAACTTACCAGCTCCTCAATATATATAATCAACTTATTGTTGGCCCAGCAATGCAGTTGCATTGCCCTGTACAATTTAAGATTGCAAGCATATCAAATTTTATGCACACCTGTTGGCGTCAAAGGGTGATGATAGAATGACCAGTTCTCTGTGCTAGGAATTATGGGTAGCAATTTTGTCTATGGTATGTTGATGTCAGACCTCTGCGATCCCATCAGATAAGGGTACTACTTTAAATCGTTATGAGCATCACGAGACGGATAGGCTTTCACAAAAACGTTATGAGCATCACGAGACGGATAGGCTTTCACAAAAATGGACAGCCTACCCTACTAGCCGATGCAGCCACGGAAAGCAGAAGAAGAAGAGACGCACGGTACGGATCCCTGCGACAAGTTTCAAACTCAAGACTTGTTATTAGTCATCAAAAGGGAAATGGGATAAGAGCCACTAAAGAATGGGGAAGGGACTAACACAAACCACACTAAAAGTGCTTAGTTAAATAAAGAGAGGGTAAGTGGAATGTTATTCCAGGATGGCTTGCCAATGATACCTCACACGCATGAACAAGCATGGTTGCTGACCACGGTTGGTCAAAAAGAGCAACCATGGTCTATTGTAGCGCACACAATTGACCAAGTAGCAAAAAAAAACTAATTAAAATTGAGGTGCGCTGTAGTTTGCCTCACCACATACATGCCATGTCTATCTCATCCCAGTTCAACTACAGAGACTCACCTCTAACATTATCTTTATCTGACTTCCTCGGGCACATACTTGGTGAGTATCAAAGTTTGACTGTAGCTGCTATCTTTGGCGAACCAAGCTACTAAGAGGCATCATCAGCGCGGGCTATGAGAGAACTTGATCGTGTGAACTTGGAAGACCAAACAATGGCACTGGATATATTATGATGACCCCTCACCCACCTCTACATTCACTCATCACTTTTAACTTGTCAAAAAACTCCACCCAAATTCTCTCGCTTGCCTCTCGCAGGCCAAAAAGTTTAACTCTTCTAGTAGAAGTTGAGCAGGGAGTGAGAGTGTGGGGAGGGGGTGTGAGAGAGACCCAACTCTGAAGGTATCTTCAAGGTCCACGAGCTCGCGCGACCTGCCTAAAGTGGGTCTCTTTCGCTCTTAAAACGGGCTGCTTCGCGGCCCAAATCAGTTGTTTTGAAGGATTACTGGTATTTAAATATTTTGTTCAAGTTTCTATAACAATGGTATCAGAGTGACATGCTCGATCTACGACCATGGGTTCTCTCTCTATAAGGATGCAAGGGAGTTTTTGTTCTTCTTTCTCTTGTTTTTATATAAGAAGCAATGCTTTTGTTCAGACAAGAAAAAGCTAAAGTCTATTTTTGTGTAGAGACAATTTTAGGAATAAGCAAGTATTTTTTTGCATATAATGCATGATTTCTCCTCATTAAAGTCAAATTTTATAATTATGCTTGCGAGACCTATTGGAACCGTCATGGTCTCCAACTTTGTAGAAAAAAGTTTTTTCAAATTTTGCACCAATTTTGTGCTATACTCTGTCGACTCACAGGTGGTGAACAAACACAATTTTGACTTTCCATCACTCAAAATTACACATGATTCATCATCCTCTTTATCAAGCAAGAAAAAGAGGTATCGTTCTTAAAAAGAAAAAAAGTTCTAGAATGACCAGGTATGGTTTTATTCAATTTATGCTACACACAAGGTTTTCACTTGATTATAGGAAGCATGTGACAATTGCAAATTATATATTTGCTTGTTTTAGCACTCGTGCATGATTGCATACAAAATTTTAAGATTTTCTTTGACATGGACCTTTCAAGATCATTCAAAAGATTAATGACAATGCTTATCAATTAGAATTTTCCCTTCATTGGGGTATATATAACTCATTTCATATAAGTCTATTACATCCATTTAAAGATAATCTTTCTATTGTATATGTGATTGATGACCCGTCTTTGTTAGAAGATTATGTAGAAGTTTTGACCCCTAAAACTATTTTGCCTCATGATGTAACTATGACCCATGATGATCAACAATACCATAGATATTTCATTAAGTACAAGAACCATTCTACTGAAGAATCCCAATGAAACGAACCTAATTTCTATCTCTCTCCTGGTCTTCACCAATCACGGGCGATGGCATCACGTATATCCACCCAGCCAAAACTTCGTGGATCACATGCTTCATCAGATACGTAATTTTGTCTCATGCCTATCCACAAAACCCACAACTCCCTAGATGGTTCCCTCTGCCACATGTCATCATTTTAGCCCTTTTTACTTGGTACACCATTTACCCCTCTCTTGGGGCACAATTAAACCATTTGCCCCTTGGCATTATTGCACATTTAGATGCACCTAGGCCTTAGCACTCAGAACCACCTAGTCAATGCCATTACACCCTCACCTAGGACCTTGGTAGTTACTTCTCTTGACCATTTTATTTACACACATTAAATATTACAGAAGTCGGTCATCTAAGAGAAAATGCCCACCGATCTTTCCGAGGTCATGCTATCTCGGCTAGAGCATAACACCCAATAGGTTTCCAAATCACTTTTGGCTAGTAAATACCCATCACTCATACCTACTTTTAAACAACAAACATCTTAGATAGTTAGTATATAGATCGTTGAGTGAGGCAATGTATGGTTTTTGTGTTGATCGCCAATGGAGGCAACACATGTTTTTGATTAATGAACTCCCCAATGTTACTATTTTATGGTGTAGGTCGTCGAGTGAGGAGCCATCATAAATATGTAACTATTTTATGGTGTAGATTGCTGAGTGAGGCAACACCCATGATAAATATGTAACTATTTTATGGTTTAGATCATCGAGTGAGGCAACACCCACAATAAATACATTATCGTTGTATGGTATAGATAGTCGAATGAGAAAACGCCCATGATAAACATGAATATGTAGCTATTTTATGGTGTAGATTGCCAATTGAGGCAAAACCCATGACAAATATGTTATTGTTTTATGGTGTAGACTGTCGGATGAGGTAACACCCATGATGAATATGAATATCTAACTATTTAGTGGTGTAGATCGCCGAGTGAGGCAACACCCATGATACATATGTTACTGTTATGGTGTAGACCGCCGGTTGACCCCATGATAAACATATACAAATCGGTAACTATACATATACAGATCACTGATTGAGGCAGTACAATTGAAGACAAATTCTTTTTAGCTTGGGAAAGTGTTACAAGAATGAGAATTAAATATTACATTGGATTTATTTATCATCAAGAAAAAAGTATTTAAAATTACATACATTTGTCTTTTTATAAATATATTCAATTAACATAGAAAAGTAAGCTTTTGAAGTGTGATAGGCTCTTCTCTCTTTATAATGAGTGGTTTTTCGAGAAAAAAGCAGGAGCGTGCACATTTTCAAGGATTACTTCTTTTTAAAGATTTTGTTCAAGTTTCTGTAATAGCTAACTCATTTTTACTATGAGGTCTACTCATAATAGACTACAGTCCATAGTTGAACAACTCACGGTCTATTTGTTGAACACCCCGGTGGTCTGCTCAAATTCTGCACCCCGCAGTCTGACCACTTGAGTTCCCCGTGTGGTCTATACAAAATATACCCTGTGGTCTGCTCATCTGCACCCCTGTGGTCTATTCATTTGAACACCCCGCAATCTGTTTATCTAAGTTGGGAAGGAGACATTGAAGAATTTAAGGCATAATGTGGCCCTTAAGGAACTCTTCTTCCCAAAGGAGCTATGTCAGAATCCATCAGTAGGCCATTCAAACATCAAGATTTGTATAGAATAGTTCCAACAATAGTGAAGAGTTTTTAAGACCTTGTAGATAGACGCACATATCCATAGGTCCAAAGAGGATATCCTAGGTAGTCTTGTGTAAAATTTTGGCTAGATTTGCACATATAAGTTGCAAATTTTGATGGTCCAATATATCAAAATAAGCCACTAGTAGACCACTAAATATTTTCCATATCTTTTGTGGTTGTGTAGAGTCAGTTCAAAGCTATGAGAACGAACTCAAGGGTTTGAACTGCCAGGTGTATTCTCTCCTCTGGCTTTTGAGTTCATGAATTTGAGATTTGGAAACCTTTATACGTCGGCATTAGCCTTGTGTCTATGGAGGAAAGTGTAAAACAGTTTGCACCCCTACAATGGATAACTCAAGAGCTAATTGCAGATAGCACATCCGAATCTAGCTCTAGCATGGCTTTCGAAAGCACAATTGACTCCAAGAAAATGGGAAGTCAAAGTCAGCTCAATGCCTCCTTGAGCTATAGGTTGATTCTCAAGTTTCAATTTGAGAACCCGCATGGAGCAAGAATCTACATAGATCCACTTGGTAGATACACGGTTCCGATTGAGGATCACCCTGTGGTCTTTGATCCAGAACCATATGTAAACTATCAAGGAGATAGATATATGGGGAAAGAAGAGACTATGTATTTACTCACAAAAATGCCCAGGAAGTAGATTCTTTTGGGCAAGTAGTGATGGTGATTAAGAATATAGGAAAAGACATCGAGGCAAAATCCCCTATTACTAACCCACCAAGATCAAAGTTAGTAAATTCCATGAGGGTAAAGTTAATCCATACTCGTGATAAATATGTGGGAGCCTATTATAGGAAAACTCATTGTCTATACCCTCATGCGAATTCACTCTTAGAGGAAAAGACTTTGTATGTTTTTGTGGAAAAGGATCTCTTGGGATACTATGACACAACATACATGGACAAATACAAAAATACATCCCTTCCTCTCTCTTAAGAGAAAGTTATAGATACTACTCATCTCGGTAGACCTATTCTTGATCAAATTTTGGTCCCTATGGCCACACCCAAGCCTACACAATCTGTTCAATTACAAGGAATTAGAACTCAAAGTGGAGTTTCCATCAGAACTTCTATGGAAGCAAATCCCATGGTTGTAATAGGAATGCTTGTGTCCAACACAAGTGGACCTATGGGGGGACAAACTTTTGCATCTTCATCTAAAAACAAGATGAAGAAAAATTGTTGTTGCATTTCTTGGACAAAATAGCATCTGCATCAAATATTCTCTTCTAAAATGAACTTAGAAGAATCGATAATTTCAACCATCCCTTCAAGACCAGCTGGTATGTAACAATCATAAATGAAATTGTAACATGCACTGCCTGACTCTCATCTTTGATGCCCTCATCTTCATCTTAAAGGAAAGAATCGATGTCTCCACATTTTTTTGACAATTTTGGATTGGATTATCTGAGACTTGGTCCTTGTTTGGAATGGGACATTTTTTAGTATCTCTTGGAAGCACTAGTCCTACTTAGATCTGCATATAATGCCAAAGTATAAGCTCAATACTCATCTCCTTATGTAGTGAGGCCCGGTGTTGATCATAACAAGAAATTGAGGCCTTTGCAACTCCACAAGTGGGTAAAAAATCTCTTTAGTGCGTCGGCAGATCCTTATGACCATGTAGCGACGTCATTAGCTCATATGCCCTTTGAACATCTATGCCACAAGACGGCAACATGATGAGAATCCTAGGCTTGCCCATATGCCCGACATTTCATCACCGGTGATTAAGGATCTATACTCCTCCAGAAGGATCTAAATTATTTCTGGCTCTCCTGATTGTAGAACATAGAGGTCTAGACCACTACACTGTAGGTGACCAACATGTCCTTGTTGGTCTGCGAGGCCTGTGCCACCTTGAGGTCGAGGGTGTTGCATCGAAAGGGACTAAAGGTCCCTTGGGTAGCCCATTCCTTTGTAGATTGAGATGAGCTTGCCATTGCCCCAAACATGATGTCAAAATTTATTAAACCTATGTTAGACACTAAAAATTAACCAAAACGTAGGTCAAGCTTTTTTTAAAGGCTCGACACACACTAGTCCTAGTCCCGGTCTTAGGTCAACTTGAGGTCAGTAATGGATTTTGGAAACCTGTTTGTTTTTGTAGACCTAGACCCTGTTCTTGTTGTGTGACTGGTCTATTCTATCCTATTTTCACATGTTTGGGGTTCTGTGTATGTCTATTGAGCCCTGTGTGTGCCTACTGGAGAGAGAGTCTTTTCTAGCTTGTATGGACTACGGAGTATAGAATGAGTGGACTGCAGGATATTCAATTGAGTAGACCGTGTGGGGTGGTCAAAGTATAGACTGCGAGGTGTAGTGTGATTGGATTGCGGGGTATAACTCCTTTAGACTGCCAACTGCAAAACGTTCAAACCGCACAGGGTATTGCGAAGACTGCGAGGTGAAACCTAACTAGACCAGTGGGTGTAAACCTAGCTAGACCACAGGTATTCATCTGTACAGACCACATGGAGAGTCATCATGGATAGATTGCAGGGTGTATCTCTAGATTCTCTATGAAGATCATGGGGTGTACCAATTGTAGCCAAAAGTAATTTCCTCCGAGTTGTAGGCAGAGCTAAGGTAGACGACTAATCTCATGTGGTTGTGCAAAAATTTGAGTTAGTGGTTTTGTCAAAATTAGGGTTTTCTTGCTGACAGATATTACAAGCATAGATCTTGCATTTTTTATTTCTTGGTTCATTAGTGTTGTTAATTTTTGACAGATATTACAAGCATAGATCTTGCAAGAAGTACTTGGATGCCCTCTATGCTTTCGTCCAATCTGCGTGCACGAAGAATTTGCTCTTGCTCCAACCCCCCCCCCCCCCCCTCTCTCTCTCTCTCTCTCTCTCTCTCTCAAGTTGCAAATGAGATCTTTTTGGGCCTAAGGGGTATACACTAAAATTTGGCATGGCATCTAAGAATGGTTGGCCAAATATTACAGGGCACAATGGAGAGGACAAGGTCAGAGTGCACATTTACTGCAGCTCTGGTGATCAAAGCACTCAAAGTTCCCAAAATTGGAGAGAAAGTAGCCCGTCACACAAAGGCAAAAACCCGACAGTGCTTCTCCATCAGTCATGCCAAGCAGACCTTTGATGATATTGTGGATAGGAAGGCTACCCTACCCTTGGGGATCTTCTGTCAGCTTATCGTACTGGGTTATCCTGACAAGTTTAAGTTCTGCCCATGCTCTTCGTGGTACATTTCCACAAAGCCTCCACCTCTAACCAGATGATCTACTACCATTGGGATCAATATCTTTTGGGCAACATCATTAGATACCCACCAACAACAAAGCTGTATACAAAGAGGTTGTGCCTTGCAACTAAGGAAATGCTAATAAGGCTGGCATAAGCGGCATTGAAAATGCACCTATCACAACCACCCCAAGGTCTGTAAACCTCAATAAGCAAGCCAATACATGACTCTCCTCCCCTGAAGATCACAAGGTCTAAAAGTAAACATGAGGTCATGACCCTAGGGTCAACTTTAGAAAATGTGACTCGGATGGAAGCATAAGAGCAAGAAAAACAACCACCTTCTGAGGACAAGGAGTTTTATGCGGCCTATGAAAAAGAAAAAGCTGACATTGAGGCTGCTGAGGCTACCAGTTTGGAGTTGTATATAAACAGAATTCCTCTCATAGACGAGGGAGAGAAGTAGAAAATTCATGCAGAGACGATCGATGCAGCTAGGGAAAAGAAGATTCGAGTCAAATTCAGGAAAAAGACACCTCGCACATCAATCTTGAGGCACGAACAATGAGGCTACAAGCAAAGAGAATGGAGGAGCTGCCATCCCATGGAGCAATGGAAGATGCGTAACCTCAAACACATGAGGTTACCAATCAATGATGAGCCACCATCACCCAAGTGCCCTCACATTGATATCATTGAAGACTTTTGGGATCCCCTTATATCCCAAGGTCAAGGATGGCTCAAGTGGATCTAGGCGTGCCTAAAAATATTTTAGAAGCCTTGCATATGGATGCATGGCTTAAAGAGCCTTCTCCCCATGCCCAAGAACCAGCACTATAAATGCCAATGAGGACAAAGCCAAAAGAAGGAAGGCCAGAACTATCTGCCTCAACTACCTTAGAAGTAGAAGGGCAAAGGGAGATGACACCTCCCCATACCAGAACTCAAACTGCCCAAAGTCCAAAGCAAATGACCAATTTGGAAGCAGAGTTGCCTAAGGAGCATATACTCAAAAGGTTGAATTCCAAGAGCCAATGCAAAAACATGATGCCCAGCCTACGGTGGATCCACAATTGCAAACAAAGAGGTGGTAAGCCCACCCGCTGCTATACCACCCTCTCCCCTACAGGAAATCACCAATTACCACATGCTTGTTACCCATGCATATCTCTGATAATCATGTGTAGGGACAAATTATACGGCCGTGCACAGACACCATTGTTTATCCCAAGCACATGCACTTACATCTGGCGAATCCTCGTCTAGGAGGACTCATGCTAGGGGCAAGGAGGCATGCATATGCCGACCCACAAATTTGAGTAAGAGACTCTCTTGCAAATTTGAGTAACAAACTCTCTATTATGGGCATTGTATTCAAGTGTTAATATGCTGAAAAAGCTAATCAAGGTGGGTGAAGAGAGAGATCAATTCAAATTTCAAATGATTGAGCTTCAAGACAAAGTGGGAATCGCCGCCGATAATCAACTACAAAGGGAGGTGGCTTCTAGGAAGCCTATAAGTCTTTGCAACTCAACCATCAACCTTCCTATCATCTACAACTCAAGTCTCCTCGTCCACAGCTAAGCTCCAAGTGCTTAAACAGGCAAGTAACCAACTTGGAAAGCAAACTTCAATTGGAGCAGATCCAGAGAGTAACCATGGTGGAGACCTATGTGTTAGATATCAATGCTCCACTCTCGTATAACTACGCGGGAACCAGCTAACTCTACTTGTAAGCCCCCCATATGAGGAGAAGGCATTTGAGTAGCTCGGTTATCCGGTAGGTCCTGGTTTGGACACCAGATGGGGGCCATGTGTGGCCTGATGGCTGGACGGCTTCAGATAGAGTTGGCACACTGCCAACTAGGCTACATGCAAGTGCGGGAAGGCATCCCTTGACTGACCGCACTGAGGGTAGACAGAGCATTTCTCGAGGCAGCCCACTCTCAAGTTGCGGGGCCCATTTGGAGCCTCAGATGATCCCAGATGGCTCTGGGCCGAATGGAAACCATAGGTCAGTTGCTCTGTTTTGTGCACCGGTTCTATCGTATGGTCAATGGCCTATTTCGGGACCGACCTCCAGTCGACCGTTTTGGGCGGACTGGGTCGGTCACCCAATTGAGCCTAACTGACTACAACTGGTGGCTATATAAGAGCAAGCCCGTGAAGCCCATTTCATCACTGGCTATAGCAACCCTGATTCCTTAGCATCTAGCCTCCGTCTTCTACTGTTTCCAGCACGCCATCGAAGCTTCTTTCACAGGAGCACACGGTTGGGAGGCAGCGCCATCTATTGTATCAGTTCTACAGTAATCAAATTTTTGATTCTCCATACTATCTTGTTTTCTCTCTTGCGTACGAGATCCTGTTATCTGTTGAGCACAGACGTTGTATTATTTTCTTACATGGTATCAGAGCCTGGACTCTAGCAAGAAGATTTGGTAGTATGTTTCTGTTTGCGAGCAGATTGTGAGAGATGGCCCAGCCCGCAAGACTGCGAATCCCACCGTTTGGCGAAAGCGGAAAGTTGGACGGTTCTAACTATCCACTCTGGAAGTTCAAGATGAAGACCATTCTAAGCGCATACGAGCTTTGGGACACTGCTACTGGGGTGGACGTGAGGCCGGTTGCGAGACCGGATCCAGCCAATGCAAGACAACAGATAGTACCAACTGCGGATGAGATTCTCGCGTGGACAAGAAGAAATGCAGATGCACTGTGTTCTATTGTCTGCAGTGTTAGTGATTCCGTCATGGCGTTAATTCAACATGTCACCACAGCGGAGGAGGCATGGACAGTCTTGAAAAATCAGTACAAGACCATGAATCAGACGCGGATTCAGAATCTGGAGACTGAACTCGCGAACGAGAAGTTGTCTGAGTCTGAAGCGGCAGAGAAGTTCATCACCAGGGTGAAGAATCTGCGCGATCAGATGATTGCGATTGGCATCACCATCACCAGCGAGAATCTAGCATGAAGGTGCATACGGATTCTCCGACCAAAGTACGACGGTCTTGTTACGGCACTGAATATGCAGAACAAAAATCCGCCCCTCAACTTGATGATTTCAGCGCGATTCTTCTGGAGGAGGAGATGCGTCAAAAGACGAGGACAGGAGAAGATTCGGCTTTCTGGACCGGATCAAAGAAAGGTAAGGGTAAGTGTTGGTAAGCTGAAAGGAAAGCAAAGAGTGGACACAAACTCAGAATACTTGCATTATGGAATGAAGAAGAGTGAGGTCCTTAAGTAGGCACCTCATACATGTTCACTGACATCACTAATGACTTCAGAGCTCCACAATCATCTCCTCAATCTGCTCCTAAATTCTCTCAATCATCCTATGTGGCTCTACACCACCTAACTGTGCTTGTGGACACCTAACTGTGCCTCTAGCACTCACACATAGAAACCAAGGTGTGCCTGAGGCATACACCTTGAGATATCCCAACAAACCCCCCCTCAAGGGAATGCCTCAGGCTATGTCAAGGATACATCGAGTCTCATGGTTTCTCATGCCATCTCATGGTGATCAAGGATAAATCTATGGCTAGGTTCTCATGTTAGCAAGGGTTCCCATGGGTGTAAGGTAAACAAAAGGGATACAAAAAGACTTTCCAATGGTTATCTCCCCTACATGTACATGCACACAATGTCTGCAGGAGGTACCATGGAGCAAAACATACACATGGCCTACATCATAAGGTGACCAGAGGTGTTTACAAAACAAAAAAAAACACAATAGTTTATTTCATTCATTTTGGAGGACTATCTAGGCTGAGTACCTTGACATAAAAAGAGAGATCTGGAGCATACATAGAGATGTTTTAAAATGCATAATCTTCATGGGATGCCTCATCTTGTGGAGGCAAAATATGGCTAGGTTCTCATGTTAGCAAGGGTTCCCATGGGTGTAAGGTAAACAAAAGGGATACAAAAAGACTTTCCAATGGTTATCTCCCCTACATGTACATGCACACAATGTCTGCAGGAGGTACCATGGAGCAAAACATACACATGGCCTACATCATAAGGTGACCAGAGGTGTTTACAAAACAAAAAAAAACACAATAGTTTATTTCATTCATTTTGGAGGACTATCTAGGCTGAGTACCTTGACATAAAAAGAGAGATCTGGAGCATACATAGAGATGTTTTAAAATGCATAATCTTCATGGGATGCCTCATCTTGTGGAGGCAAAATATCCATGTCAAGGCAAGGTCTTACCACATGGGCAGTGTCTAGTGCCTTATAAGATGGTACTATGATAGAACAAGTGGATTTGAAAATCGTATCCTTCAAGAGAACAATTATCTTGTCATCTCCATAGTTGTGTAGAGAAGCATATCTTAGGTATCTGACCTTCATCTTTTTCTTGTACTTGGAGTCAAATAAAAGTGCCATGAGAGGGTAGATCTCTGGCTTTGTAGTTGCTTCCTTTTTGGCAACCATTGTTTTGGCAATCTTCAACAAGGAAGTCAGGTTGGCATTTTCATCCTTTGTAGCATAACAAGACATTGCTATATGTTTTGGCTTTTCACATATTTTGCATAAGCAAGCCATGAGAGGGTCTAACCCAGGTATTGGGCAGTGTCTTCTCTCTTACAGGGCTTAGAATAACAACTGAAATGCTTCAAAATATAAGCATTTAATGTAGCAAAGTCTTGTGACCAAATTTCAAACAATGATGCTTTCACTTACATGCTTCATAGAGGTGGCTAAAATGAATACTTTCCAATCAAAACCAGGTCTAGCAATTCAAAGAAAAACTGAAGCCACACTTGTATTGATGCTATTGAAAACTTCAAAAACTCAAAAGTGCTAGAGTAGCATTTTATGTAGCATCATCTTCAAAAACTTGTCCAAAACTGTCAAAACCAAAAGGCTGAACTTGGAGGGCTTGTAGCTCACTCTTCAAAGCAAGGAAAAGAGGGCTTTGTGAAGCAAAAGAAAGCTCATATACCAGAGAGGATCCAGCACAGAGGTTGGACGAAATGGCGCGCGCTATTGCCCGAGGGAGTTGCTACAGGCTGAACCTGAGTTTTGACGATTTCTCCTTCGTTACTGAACCAAATGAGCTGAAAAATGGCTCAAAATCTTCGTCTTGAGGTCGCCCATCCACTCCTAAGAGGGCTCAAGCAATGGCACAACAGGCAGGGAGTATTGAGCAGTAGAAGAAATGCGCTGTTTAGAGAATGGCAGCCAACAGAGACATTTTTTTTTCAATTGCTTGCAGGTGGAAGTTCGCCCATACTAGAGGAGTTTCCAGCTCAGAGGGTTTGGGCAATGGTCGTTTGTAGGCGGAGAACCAAGCTCTCAAAGATTTTGGGAAGGAGGAAAATGGAGAAGAAGAAGATGAAGAAGAAGAAGATGATGTGGTAGAAATGGGCTCAAGGGGGATCAAAGGGCTTTGATACCATGTTGGTAAGCTGAAAGGAAAGCAAAGAGTGGACACAAACTCAGAATACTTGCATTATGGAATGAAGAAGAGTGAGGTCCTTAAGTAGGCACCTCATACATGCTCACTGACATCACTAATGACTTCAGAGCTCTACAATCATCTCCTCAATCTGCTCCTAGATTCTCTCAATCATCCTATGTGGCTCTCCACCACCTAACTGTGCTTGTGGGCACCTAACTGTGCCTCTAGCACTCACACATAGAAACCAAGGTGTGCCTGAGGCATACACCTTGAGATATCCCAACAGTAAGGACTCCGGTAACCCATCTTCTTCTGATGATAAAAAGAGAAAGAAGAAGATCAAGTGCTTCTATTGCAACAAGGCAGGGCACAAGCAGAATGAGTGCCGAAAGAAGATTGCAGATGAGAAGAACCGAGTAAAGAAAGAGTCCAGCAACAGCACGCAAGCAGCACCAATAGAGCTGTTCGTAGCAATTGAGGAGATTTGCATGGAGGCAGTTCATGTACCTGCGGATGAACCTTGGATCATTGACAGTGGTGCATCGTGCCACATGACCAGTCGGAAGGATTGGTATACCTCTCTACAGCCGGTAGGGAATGACATCCTGGTAGCAGTCTGCAATGATGCAAAATGTCCAGCAAAAGGAAAAGGTACGATTGCTCTGAAGTCAGATGGAGTTGTAAAACAGTTGTCCGATGTTCTTTATGTGCCATATATCAAGAGGAACTTGTTGTCTGTTTCTGCGATCACGGATCGGGACCTCAAAGTTCAATTCGATAAGAATGGTGCACAGATCCTAGATCTTCAAGGAAAGGTCATTGGTAAAGGTACACGGCGCAACAACATTTACGAACTCTCAGCTTTCAATGCTCGAGCGGATGTGAAGAACACTAAGCTGTGGCATGAGAGGTTTGGTCATCTAAACCTTAGTTCTTTGAAGGAGATGCAAAAAAGTGGAATGATTGCAGACCTACCAGAAATTTCAGATCTACCCGATGTATGTGAAGCTTGCATGATGGGCAAGCAGCATCGGCAGTCCTTCGGAAAGATGGAGACAGAAGCTTTGGGTGGTTCCTACTACTTCATGACACTGATCGATGACTACAGTAGAAGGATATGGATATACTTCCTGAAGACTAAAGACGAGGCTTTTAGTAGGTTCAAGGAATCGCATGTAATGGTCGAGAAAGAAACGAGGAGGAAGGTGAAGAAGTTGAGATCAGACAGAGGTGGAGAGTTCACATCAACTGAATTCGAAAGTTACTGCAAAAGTCACGGAATCAAGAGGCAGAAACCCCCGCCACATACATCACAGCAAAATGGAGTAGCAAAACGCAAGATGCGCATCATCTGTGAAATGGGCCGGAGTATGATAGAAGGGAAAGATTTGCCAAAGACTTTCTGGGCTGAAGCATGTAACACTGCAGTTTACATCCTGAATCGTAGCTACACGAAGGCTATGAACAGGATGACTCCACTGCCAGCCTTTTCTGGTAAGAAACCTTCAGCTGCACATTTCAGAGTTTTTGGATGTGACTGTTTTGTGCATGTCCCTGATGCTACCAGGACCAAATGGGAACCAAAGAGCCAGAAGTGTATTTTCTTGGGCTACACTGAAGAGGCGAAGGGTTACCGTCTCTATAACCCTGTTACCAAGAAGGTAATTGTAAGTCGCGATGTGGTCTTCTCAGAACAGCCGCATCAATTGGAGGAGGATGCTTCCTTCCCAGACAACCAGGACCAAGATATCCATCCAGTACCGCCACCAATAGCAGACCGAACTCCCCCAACAGTGCTTGGGAGGATTCAAGACAAAGAAGATGAAGAGCATGCAGAACCACAACGGCAATGGCCATTCCCGAAGTGGGTAAAGCAGCTTTTGGACGGCAGAGAACCTCCAACCATTGAGGAGGAACCATCCAAACACCGCCGGTCCAAGAGATTAGAGGAGCAAAGAAGGGCGCAGGAACACTTGGTTAATTATGCTTTGATGACAGAAGTGATCCATGCTGATGAACCCGTGTCTTGAAGAGGCACAGGGTGATGATAGGTGGATGGAGGCTATGCATTCAGAGTATGGCTCCATAATGAAGAACAACACTTGGGACCTTGTGGATCGACCACCAAAACGCAAGGTAATCGGAACCAAGTGGGTGTACAAGACCAAGTACAAGTCCGACGACACGTTGGATAAGTACAAGGCTCGGCTCGTGGCAAAAGGATTTGCATAAGTACATGGTTTTGATTATCAAGATACTTTTGCTCCCACAGCTCGACTAACCACAATTCGCAGTGTTTTGGCTTTAGCTGCCCAGGGAAGTTGGCCCATGTTTCAGATGGATGTGAAATCCGCCTTTCTGAATGGAGATCTCAAGGAGGAGGTATATGTGGAACAACCACCAGGTTTTGAGATCCCCGGTTCAGAAGGTAAAGTCTGCAAACTGAAGAAGGCACTTTACGAGCTAAAACAGGCCCCACGAGCGTGGTACCAGCGAATTGATGCCTACTTTCTACAAAACAGGTTCAAGAGGAGCCCATCTGATGCAAATTTGTATATCTTCAGAGAAGGAGGTAGGTGTATGATCGTGGTCCTTTATGTGGACGACCTTGTCATAACAGGGAACCATGAAGAGAAGATCTCGCAGACGAAGCATTTGCTAGGAAGAGAGTTTGAAATGACAGACCTCGGACTGATGCATTTCTGTTTGGGGATTGAAGTTTGGCAGGAGCCGAAACAGATCTTCATTTCACAGCTGAAGTATGCTAGAGAGATATTGAAGGCATTTGGCATGGCTGAGTGCAAGACAGTTGGTACCCCTATGGAGGTTGACGCGAAGCTCTCAAACGAGGATTCATCACCACTGGTGGACGAAGCGAAGTATAGAAGGCTTGTGGGCAGCTTGATTTACCTGTGTAACACAAGGCCAAACATCAGTTTTGCTACTGGTGTACTAAGCAGGTTTTCCAATAAGCCCCGGGAGAACCATTGGAGGGCAGGGATGCGGGTGCTGAAATACATCAAAGGCACACTTGATTATGGCATCACCTATACCAAGGACAACATCTTGACCGGATGCTGTGACTTGGATTGGGCAGGAGACGTGGACAGTAGGAGATCAGTGACAGGGTACTGTTTCTCACTTGGATCTGGAGTTGTGTCATGGGTCAGCAAGAAGCCACCCACATTTGCTCTTTCTTCTACCGAGGCCGAGTACAAATCTGCATGCTTTGCTTCTTGCGAGGCAGTGTAGTTGAGGAGGATTTCGGGGGACATGGGTGCAGTGCAGAACAAGCCTACGCAGTTATCATGTGACAATCAGAGTTGCATGGTGATCGCAAAGAACCCGGTGTTCCACGCTCGCACAAAACACATTGAGATTCAATATCACTTTGTACACGAGCTCATCATGGATGGAGAGGTCGACTTTGTGTACTGTCCAACTACAGAGAATGCTGCGGACATCTTCACGAAGGCTCTTGGAAGAGACTTGCTGGAGAGGCATCTTCATCGACTTGGCATTGGGCCGAAAAAGTAAGTTCACTTACGGGTGGACATTGAGGGGGGGTGTTAGATATCAATGCTCCACTCTCATGTAACTACGCGGGAACCAGCTAACTCTACTTGTAAGCCCCATATGAGGAGAAGGCATTTGAGTAGCTCGGTTATCCGATAGGTCCTAGTTTGGACACCAGATGGGGACCATGTGTGGCCTGATGGCTGGACGGCTTCAGATAGAGTTGGCACACCGCCAACTAGGCTACATGCAAGTGCAGGAAGGCATCCCTTGACTGACCGCACTGAGGGTAGACGGAGCATTTCCCAGGGCAGCCCACTCTCGGGTTGCGGGGCCCGTTTGGAGCCTCAGATGATCTCGGATGGCTCTGGGCCGAATGGAAACCGTAGGTGAGTTGCTCTATTTTGCACACCGGTTCTATTGTATGGTCGGTGGCCTATTTCGGGACCGACCCCCAGTCGACCGTTTTGGGCGGACTGGGTCGGTCACCCAATTGAGCCTAACCGACTACGACTGGTGGCTATATAAGAGCAAGCCCGTGAAGCCCATTTCATCACTGGCTACAGCAACCCTGATTCCTTAGCATCCAACCTCCGTCTTCTACTGTTTCCAGCACGCCATCGAAGCTTCTTTCATAGGAGCGCACGGTTGGGAGGCAGCGCCATCTATTGTATCAGTTCTACAGTAATCAAATTTTTGATTCTCCATACTATCTTGTTTTCTCTCTTGCGTACGAGATCCTATTATCTGTTGAGCACAGACGACGTATTATTTTCTTACACTATGTTCAAAAAGATAAAGCTCAACAAGAAGAATCCATCAACTCCAGGGTGAGATACAAAAGCTCAAAGGGAAAGCCAAGGTCCAAATACCGTACCTATAATTTTGCCATCAGACAAGAAGAGCATGCACACCCTCTTGAGTGGGAAGCCACACATGAAGATCCTCCTCCTATAGAAACAGAATCCTAACAAAGGAGATCAATCATCCCAACGTCAAGACTCGAGACAAGTCCCTCCAAAAGAAGACCTCGTAATCTCAATGGGCCAAGAGGCTTTGGATAGGTTGGCAAGAAATCACAAGGACTATGAAGAAGAAGTGCTTCAATATTTTGCCCTAGCCTTTATCAAGCCAACAAATGTTGTGAGGGAATACCATCTGCCCACTTTACCATATCCACTAATCACGCATGAAGTGATGCTACTCCAAAAGGCACACTTGCTAGTATTGGAAGTAGATAAATACAATGGATACAAAAATGACAGGAAAAACCATACAAGCCCTAGGTGTGTGCGCATGCCCTTTGTGTGTCTATGTGTGTGTGTGTGCGCGCCCTTTGTGTGTCAGTGTGGGAACATGCTACTGTTGAACGCTATGGGCACCGTGATGTGGGAACCGGATCAGCCAAGGGGAGAGAGAGAGAGAGAGAGAGAGAGAGAGAGAGAGAGAGAGATTGTGCAATCACCGGTTGGTGTTGATGGTGTGGGCATCGTAGAGAGCAGCCCCTTCTTTGCAATAGCCAAACTTTCCTTGGGCTGCTCTATCAAACGATTTGTGTTACTTGTCTTGCTCGTGGAAATGTAGAACGGAGTGCCTATGAGAGACTACTGCTAGTGAACTAGCTAGGAGCAACTATGATTCCTAAGACTCATAAGTACATGCAAAAAGGTCAAGATGTTTGGTACCGGACTTTCACTTCTTGCCTTAGACAATGCAGGTTAGTTTCATGCATAAATTGATGGCCTTTTTGGGGACCACCATTGTGTCCTTGCTTCAACCGCACCTTGCTAGTCGATAGTTGTAGCTACTATTATGCTTGTGAGCTCTAATGCACGCAGTGCAAATAAAGATTTCTTATAAGTTCTAATGCAACACCTAATTACATGCTTATTGATTCTTGAGCCTTTACATATTAGAACTGGGGACTTCTGAGTCTTTGTGTGTGTATGTGTGGTCGAAAAGGTGAGTGCGGATGTGTGTGGCATGCAAAATGAGCTCTCAAAAAAGTCACGAAGTGGTGTATATATGTGTATGGATGTGTGAGTGTGTGAAATGCAATTACTAACTGGATACTAAATGCAAATGGAGTGCTTGTGGTTAGATACATATGCGTATGCAAATGTGGATGCAAGGTGCGTGTGAGTTTGTGAGCGATTGTGGATGATCCGAAGGTGGTATGGGAGACGTGGATGGTCCAAAATCCCAATCAAGTACATGCAAGCAACCAATATGCCCAATGAGATGCCATATGCAAATGTAATGTTGAAAAAAAGATAAACTACAACAAGATGCAAAAAACTCACCTACCTATTCCTAAAACGAAATTAAAAATGCTTAAAAAAGACGTTAAAAGATTTTATCTAAGCAAACAACTCAAAAATGCATGTAATGCAGACTCAACTCACACTGACAAGCCGAAACACACATCAAACACAATCTACCTATCCTGATAGACAGACAAGCAAGTGTCCAACACCTACGGGCAATCCGACTAAGCAAAAAAACTAAATCTAACTCTAGGTGTGAACCTAGGGAAGTCTTGGACAAGCTAATAGGCACGTGTGATTCTTAGCCTCAATCTAGTCTAGGCACTTGTCCCCAACAATGGCGCCAATGTTCAGGAGTCGCCCAACGGACAGGTGTAGCATAGAGAACCCCTCAACATAATATATATCTACAGAGAACATAGTGACCCAACTAGTGCATAGAGACAATGAAGCAAGTGTCAAGAGGCCATCTGAGGCAACAACACAGATACACGGACTCTAGCGTGCAGTCCTATGGCCATCCACGTGTCTATCCAGCATGTAGAAGCTAATCTAGAGCAACCGGCATGATAAAAAACTACTGAACTATCTAGTAAAGGGAATGCCTATGAGGTCAAGCCGTAATGATCAAATCACCCAAAACACAACCACACATGCCATCACCTACCAGCAAGATGCTTGCCAGGTTAGGAATGGCAAATTGAAATGGGGAAACTAAGCACTCTATGCGTAGTGCTTGGCCTCTAGACTACCTCTACCAAATGCGACGAGCAACTGATGCTTCTACCGCTCTAAATCTCCTTATCTAACATATGTTTGGTATTTTTGTATTGTCTAAGTATCATAGGATGCTTAATAGATTAATTAACAACTTATTAATTAAACAGTAACAAATCATTAATCAATGCAACGAGCTTGACACAAGGAATGCCAAGAAATAGTCGAACTTATATTCGAAGAATTGATGCAAGCGTAGTGAGCAACGGAGCTCTAGCGCACCCGCGGCTTATCCACTTTTCTCTCACTCAAGACTTCCTTTACAAATAAGCTTATTTTTGCTTATATAGGCCAGACTGGAAACTACAAGCAGCTAATCTTGAGGCATTCTATACAAATTGGAAGCATAATAGCCCCGGATTGTGTTTATAGACTCTCCATACTGCTAAAAATAGTAATTTCTCGTCTCGGGCACCCGATGGTCGGCGGACACCAAAAAATAAAAATGTTCAGCACTTGGGCAGGGCATCTACTCCATCTTCTTGGCAAGGCAATCGGCATGTGGCATTTTTTGCCCAAGCATCTAGTGAGTCATTAGGGAAATTTAAAACTAAAAAAAGGGTCCTAGACTAAAGAAATCCATGTCACCATATTTTCTAAAAGCTGGATTTTCGGCAAAAGTTTTGCAAACAAGGTCCAATTTTGTCGAACATTGCATCTTTACATTCTACTCATTAGGAGCTTTTTGATGACAGAAGGTTTTATAGAGCTTGGAAGTGGAACTAGAACATTATACAAAAGATTCCTTTTAGCCTAGGGAAGATTATCATAACATTAATATGCCTTACACTAAAAGGAATCTTTTGTATGACTTCCTAGTTCTACATCCCAACCCTATCAAACCTTATATAATCCGAAAGCTCTTGATGAATAGAATCTTAAGATGCGACGTTTGACAAAATTGATGTTTGTCGGCAAAAATAACCAACTTTTAGGGAATATGGTGACAGAAGTTTCCTTAGAGGGTCCTTTTTTGAGCCCAACATTCCCCTAAGGGTGTTTATCATGCATATATCTATGTATGTACATAGGTTACACACACATATATGAATATATACACATGTGCACACACATACACATAAATACATACACTATTTGTGGAGATATGCACGAGGGCCCTGCAAAAGCCGCTGTTGATTTCTCAATTTTATGATCTCCGACCACCGAGATCTCGAAATGGATGCAGACTCTTCCTCAAAGTAACTGATGATTTTGTAGTTTATACGGGGCCATATGGATTCCAATGTGTATAGAACACTTCCAATTTAGGTGTCAGTCATGTCTGTCTTGCATCGCAAGTCCGGCCTATAGAAGCAAAATTAAGCTTATTTGTAAAAATGTCCTGTGTGAGAGAGAAAGAAGAGAGCCGTGACTTGGGCGCCACTTCTAGGACTTGCTATGCTCATATCAATTATCCAAATCAATTCCCGTTTGTTTGAGGTTACTCTATGTGATTTGCTCTTCAATTCAATTATTATCATATTTGATTTTGTCAAGTGTGTGTCCGTTTTGAAGATGCGACCGAGAAGATGTGGCCGGGAGGACATGCACTAGTGCCGGTGGAAAATACATGGCTACATATAACCCTAAGCTATCGGATTCTACAAAGCCTAGAGCCGCCATTTGAAAGAGCGTCCATTTTAACTTAGAGCTAAATTCAAGCAAAAAAACCAAGCGACGTGGCAAGCCAAGCGCTAAGATTTGACATGTGGCAAAAATCTTAGTACATGAATGCATATGGAGCTAGTATATACCGAGACAACCTAGGGCGACACATATGCATTGAGGACCACCAGGTGGTTTTTAACGCCGCCAAATTGCCATAAGTAAACTACCAAGAATACTGGTACTAAGGCCTTGACAGGACCATGTACAATCTTGCAAAGCATTGGTGAAGCCCTGCATGTATGTACCATGAATGTTCTCTCTCTCTCTCTCTCTCTCTCTCTCTCTCTCTCTCTCTCTCTTCAAGGGGCATTCAAAGTAGTCGAAGACATTAGTCAATACCTCAACGCTTGTACTAAGAGCTATGGTTACATTGCGCCTAGATGAGTCGTGTAAGCTCACAATAAATATAATATTAGCATAGTGTAGACATGCCCACACCCACATACACAATATATAATATTGGCAAGATACACACATAAACTTCTTTTCTCTTTTTCTCTCTCCATCTCTCTCTCACTCTCACTCTCTCTGTTTCCCTTTCCTCACTCCCTGCATTTAGTCCCCTTCCCCTGTGTGTGTGTGTGTGTGTGTGTGTGTGTGTGTGTGTGTGTGTGTATGTATGTATGTATGTATATACATATATATATATATATACATACATATATATACATATATATATATAGTTCACGGGTCGCCCAACGGACGAATGTAGCATATATACCCCTAAACATAATATATGTCTACAGAGAACGTAGTGACCCGAGCCTCTCTCTCTCTATCTCTCTCTCTGTCTCTCTCTCTCTATCTCTCTCTCTCTCTCTCTCTCTCTCTCTCTCTCTCTCTCTCTATATATATATATATATATATATACACACACACACACAAACACACACACACACACATATATATTAACGGACGGATTAGCATAGCAAACCCCTAAACATAAAATATGTCTACGGAGAACGTAGTGACCGGACTAGTGCGTGGAGGCGATGGCACAAGTGTCAACAGGCCATCTGAGGCAACACAACTACACAGACTCAAGTGTATGGTCTATGGTCAACCATGTGTCTATCTTGCATGTGCAAGCTAATCTAGAGCCACCGGTGAGTAGAGAAACTATCGTACACTGTATCTAGCAAAGGGAATGCCTATGAGGTCAAGCCGGACTAGTCTAATTGCCCGGAACACAACCACACATTCCATCACCCACGAGCAGGATACTCGCCAGGTTCGGAATGGTGGATCGGAATGGGGAAACTAAGCTATCTATGCATAGAACTCGGCCTCTATACTACCTCTACCAAATAGGGTAAGCTACAGATGCTTCTATCGCTCTAAATTAACAAGAGGGTGTTTAATATATTAATTAGCAGATTACTAATTAAACATTAACAAATTACTAATCA
This sequence comes from Dipteris shenzhenensis, assembly GCF_047967505.1. Lineage (NCBI taxonomy): Eukaryota > Viridiplantae > Streptophyta > Polypodiopsida > Gleicheniales > Dipteridaceae > Dipteris > Dipteris shenzhenensis. Next base: position 493,857 of record NC_141598.1, on the reverse strand, counting down.
ATGCAAAGAGCTTGACACAACGAATACCAGGAAACAAACGGATTTGCATTTGATGAGCCGATGCGAGTGTAGCAAGCGACAAAGCTTTGGCACGCTCGCGGCTTATCCACTTTACACTCACTCAAGACCTCCTTTACAAATAAGCTTATGTTGGCTTATCTAGGCTGGACTAGTGACTTGACCCGAAAACTACTTACAGCTAATCTCGAGGCATGCTATACAAATTGGAAGCGTCATAGCCCTAGATTGTGTTTACAAATTACCCATATAGCATAATTTCTCATCCTCGGTGGGTACCCGATGGTCAACGGACATCAAAACTAAAAATAAACGACACTTGGGTGGGAAATCATCTACATCTTCTTGGCAAGTCAACTGACATGTGCCGTGTTTTCCCCAAGCATTCCCCCCCACCTAGTCCGCGCACATCCTCAGGTGTGCTGCTAGGCTGAATTGTCGTGGCTTGGTCATTTGTGTCACTTGGATGCTGATGGCTCGATGAAGCACTTCGGTGAAGTGCGTTGGCAGTGATGCAAGTGAATTCTGGTGAAGATTGGCTTTGATCTGCAACACAGTTAGGAATTAAGATTACATGTATTCACATGGATACAATAAAATGCACAAGTTGGGTAGTTGGACCATTCTGAAAAGAAATTTTTTGATGTGACCATTAAGGCCATCCGCACTGGTTGTCGCAGCAAAACTTATTGGCATTTATTGTAGCTTCCGTCTAACATTTTGAACCAGCTTCTTTGTTAGGACCTGTGGCTTGATGTTTTCTTCCTTTCATTGTTGCAAGGACATGTATGCTTTGACCTTTGAAGCTAAGGGTTAGGCTTGCCGTAGTTATCATTTGGCTTCACTGGGCGAATTGTAGTTGAGAAAATCTAATGAGAATTTTCCAACTTACCCATTTCAATGCAATGATGCAACGCATGCAAACCTAATCCTATTGGTTAGCTTTTGACATGTAAAAGAAGCTTGATATCTTCTTTATCTAAGAATTAGATAGTCTTGAATACCCTATAAGATGTTGACTATCCTGAAAAAATTGTTCCACATACTGCTTGGTAACATTTTGGTGTATTTATGGGATCTATTCTAGCTATACATAGAGCCATTTGCTGGTTTTCCCTATGCAAGCAATTGGATTTGGCTTGAAAACCTATGCACCTGTTCATGGACCTTGGATGAAATGGTAAAAGATTGGAAATGTGTAAATACCATTCCATTCGTGTACCCTAGATGAGCAATAGAAGTATGAAGTCTAGGATATGTTCATTTGAATTTTCACCTGTTAACCTGTACCTATACTTCTTGTGGCCTTATAGCATTACTCCATTGGCATGAGATTGAGCAATGTATACCTGTTTACTCCAAGTGAAACCATCATATGATCTGGCCTTCATTTGTGTTAGCCTGTTTACTTGTAGAATTGTCGTTGAAGCACATTGCAAGTATGTCAATGGTTGGACGCGTAGTTTTCTTCATGTACTGCTCGATTGCCTGCTCATGGTTTTATTGAACAAGAAAGCAAAAAGGAAATTAAAAAACACCTAAGAAAAGGAAAGTGATGGTTGTTTACATACGTCGGGGCAAAAAACCTCTCAGTGAGGAAAAAAAGTGCCCCCGACAGTCCTAGGACCACTTCTTGTTTATTATTGATCATGTACACACACCTATGGAGCTTAGATATCTGCATTACCCCATTCCAGATTTGGCATATTCTATGGGCATTTAAAGAAAATGGAAGTATTGAAAATCAAACGCAAAGAATTAGAAAAAATTGCTTTGGAAACAATGCCCGAAATAGATTTAGCATGGGTCCGCATTTAGAATGCCTCCCCCCCACGAAGATTAAATCTAGTTATGTGCATGTGCATGGGATAAAACAATATGTGTCTATGCACGAACCTATAATGTGGCCCTATTTCATGCATCACAGATTTATGCATGGGTAACAGTATGCTGTGAAAGGAAAAAGGTCTTGAACAATGTGCTCAAGGGCTTCTGAAGGTGAGGCTTGCCTACCTATATCAAAGAATGAGTTCCAAGAACGACCTTTCAAAACTTCAGCTCATTCTTTGAAGGTTTGTGGCAATGTTGAGGTTGAGACTAGATTTGACGTTGAAGCTTCGGAAGTGGTGGCCATTGATGTCTGAACCAAGTCTACTATTGAAACCTCCTCTTGAACTGTGGATGATGTAGACGTTGAAGCTTGTTTTGGAGGTATGAGGCTGATGGACTTGGATCACATTGAATTGTTTCCAACTCCTCCTCATCTGTAGATGCACCTGAAGCTTATTAATAGCATAGCCTCTTCATCTAGTTGTCTCGCGACTATTTCCTCTAAAACATATTTCATTGAAATCAGTCGGGTGTAGTCCCTTCGAGTGGCTTTTCGCGGCATATGAGTTAAAGGCGCAAAATTTGGGACACCCACTTGAGGTTCTGTTGGAGACTCTTCCAGGCATGTTTCAAATGTCATATTTGGTCTCCATATGAGCTTTGTCTCTTCTTTTCAATTGGTTGCTTTCACTGAAGGGAAGCTCCGCGTTGCCAGATTTTGGTTGCCATACCCACATAGCTTTGGCTTTTAGTTTGGCTTGGGTTGATAGCTTTTTAGAAGATGCTATCAACTTCCACACCCATCGGGATATGGCTTTGATGTGGTTGTAGAAGTTCTTGGGCAACCTGTTTAGGTTTTCATGCCCACGTAGATTTGACTTGTGGCTTGGGATCTTGTTGTGGAACCTGCTTCTTTGGCCTTGACTTGTGAGTGGATGGTGGTTTATATTTGACCTGCTTGGGAACCCATATCCACTGCTTATTTAACTGAGCATGTAACATGGATTTTGGAATCCACATTTTCTTCATTGGATTTTGCTTTTTTTGCTTGCTGTTGGCTTTGTTTAGACACTTGGTTCTCTTGGATGTTCATGCTTTTCGAAGAGGTGACCTGTAAACCTGTTTTGGCTTTCTGTTGGTTCTGTAGGTTTGGTGATATTGTGGAGAAGGTTTGGCTATCCAAATCTACTTGGGTTACCTGCTTGATCTGCTCCTGTTTCTTTGTGACCTATTTGGGTGGTGAAACTAGAACCTAAGGGGCTTTGGATGTAAGCTAGAATCTACGGTGGTTTGAGTAGTTGCATCTCTGCATTCAAGCACTTTGGGTCAGTCAGCATCTTATGGAATTGACCTTTTTGGCACTGAAACTTCATGAGGATCAATTGTACGATATGTGTCTACTGCGACAAATGGGACGTATGTGTGTGTACATATTTATGAGCGGGCAAATTAACAAATTTTGAATTTTGAACACATTACGAGCCGTTCAAAAAATTACATGGAACTCCTTGAAATTTCGGAGATTGAGTTGGAACATCATAAGAATGCCTTAAAGCTTGGTTGTCACCCGTCTCCACCTTCCCAAATACTCCCGACCCTGCTCGTCAAACACAGAGAACTGAGGTCCTTCTGATAGTAATATGCATCCCGCAGTACGTGGTCATGAGAGCCCAAACCACTAAGCTGTGGACCCTCACAAGGTAAGGACCAAGCCTAACTACGCATGTCCACGAATGGAGACATTTCTACCCTATATACTAGCCATTTCAACCAGCCAGCCAAGAGCCCTCAGACAGAGATGGTTCAATATCCCCGTCAAGTGGGTTCAAGAAGCAGGCCTAGAAAACCTATGTTTTATTCAAAATACGTGATTGGCGGGCAGGCATATACCCTTTTCCTCATGCCTGCCATTATGCCTGGGCTTGGGCCATGCACAAGTTGTGAGGTGAGCATGTAAGAGTATACCTTCCGTTTGCCTACGGCAAGAGTGTTCGGTTGAAAAACTAGGCACTGAAAGCCGTGTAGAAGAAGAGCTTTCTCATACCTGCAAGTATTGTCAAGACTCAGAAATCATGCCATGAAGAGCCATTGGTGAAAAGTACCTTCATACAAGAACAAAAAAGAACACTCACGATTCCAGCGAAACAGCATAGGGAGGCCCACCTTCATATTGATCCATCTACAGAACCCAGGGGACAAAACAAAAAGGAAAAAAAAACAGCTTGCATTGGACTTAGGGCACTAGAGTAGAGGACAAAGAGAGAAGCCTGTATTTTCATCCTTTGGCTGGAATGCAAAGCTATTACCGGGAACATCAACGTAACCAGCTCACCATCAGAAGCTAACAGCTCTGCCATCTTGGATCCCCAGAGAGGCCTCATAGACGGGTCTAATGCACAGAAAAACCTGCACAAAGCAATACAAAGTCTCGATCACGTACTTTCCTTGCTCTCATAACCAAAACAACATCTGCGTGTGCCCTCCTTCCCTCCTCACAATTTGATGATGTTCGTTCCCTCCTTACATGCAAAATTTTCAGAAAGCTAGAGTTTGTTCAAGCTTTGCGCAAGGTGCACAACCATATGCAATGGATAAGCAGGCTTCAATTAGCAATCAGTCGGCACTAGGCAACTTACATACTGGCTGTATGAAATCACCTTGGGCATACAACCTGCTACTAAACTCGAGAGAATGGGAGGCACCTGATATGAAAACCTCATAGCATATGCAACGAATTGAAGACATGACTGCACAAACAGAAGCAGCATATAAACAACGTAATCTTACGTGTAATCAAAGATAAGGTCGAATGGAGCTCCTGGTTGGTAAGTAAAAAAGTCCGTGCAAACAAAATCCACCGTGCTGGGGTCTGTATGTGTCCACATCTATAGACCACAAAAAGTCCACTCTTTGTATAATTACTAATTTTATGTATGTTTACACTCGTATCCGGAAAGATGTAGAGAAATTGTAAAGATGGTCCAGCTGTGAGTGTACTTAACTCACCTTAGTAGCACGATCAATGGCTGTTGGAGAAATGTCCAATCCGGTAACATGCCGTTCAGAAGTTGCCAAGGCCACTACATCATGTCCCTGCATCAAAATAATCCAGTTTAGCGCAAAAGTTGGACTAAAAGCGAAGCTACTGACCACTGATGACACACGGCAGATAAAAAGGAAAAGGACATACAGAGCCACAACCAGGAACAAGAACTCGCCCTGCTGGAAGATCATTTTTTTGCACAAGATCTGCAATAATGGGCGTAACATGTCCAAGGTCCCATGGTGTTACATCTTCCACCCAACATTTGTCCCAAGATTCTGTGCGCAGGCCATGAAAGTTATCAAAAGAGTGAAATAACGACAAATGCAAGCATGTCTGCATGTATATGCACTTGCATGTGTTTGTCTGCATGTGTGCAGTTTGTGTATGCCATTGTGAAATAAAAATGCGTGTCACGGCTTTGAAATGCCACTAAATGTTTCTAGATTGAAACGTCACGAAACAATGCGAAACTTCTCATGCGAGACTTTCTGCCCAAACTTAATTTAACGTTTTTCCTAGGCTTCTGTTCACTACAGCTCATTTTTGAACATTAGTTTTCCACTTTCTCCCGTTAGCCACCTCCCGACTACCGAGTGTTTCACAGAACTATTTTGCTGTTCTTTACAACCTGTTGTCGCCCAATATTTAAAAATGTGGCCTACAAAATTTCGGTTCCTCTTTTCAAGGCCTTCATCTACAGATCAGAGGTGTAGTAGGAACCAATGAGGAGGTGCCTAATGCCACTATATGCTCCCATGTACAAAAGAGAAGAATAGGTGAGACTATGACCATCGTTAGATGAAAAAATGTCTCCGCTCCTCTGCCACCCTCGCGCTCTTCTCAAAGCACAAACACTGCACACCATACCATATGTGCTAGTCCATAAGCAATGACATATAGACTCCCAGACATGGAATGAACACCTGATGCAGATCTGGTCGTGTCCAGTCACTGTGGCCCAACTCCCAACTTGTAAACCCCAGTGTGCAATCAACCAAAAAATAGGGAATCCTCCAACTAAAGCAAAAATCCCAAAGAGCGGACCAGGACTGATGAAGGTAGGCATGTGACCTACCCTCATGTAGCCAAATGCGCACACTGGTCAGGCGCTCTCTTTGGTGATGCATCTGCAAAATGCAACCTATCTTTACTAAGTACTCCAAGAACAAAAGCAGCGCACATGAGAAGTCAATGTGGGCTGCCAGTTTTCTGGGTCCCACTATAGCTGAGAGATCGGGCGGTGCATCCTCATGTCAGAGCTGAGGATCAACACATGCGCCCTCCCTTGGAACCCACAGCCCCGGCACTAAGTAAGATCCAGAAGAATATGCTTCTCATCCTGATACATGATCCTACTGTGCGGAGAGGCATCTTTGTAACCATCCAGCTTTAAGTAAAGAAATTATCTCCTAGTAGCAACCTGTAAGCACTTGTATAGTGATTAAGTGTTCTTCCTCTAGGAAGAATGAGAATATGAATGCACTTCAATTCTTACATGAAGAGAAGTGTGAATGGGCATGTTCCCAACCTTAAGGGTTACATTGAGCGCTTTTCGAATGAATGATTTGGCATCATAATATTTACATCCATTGTGAAGCATCGAGTGATGGTTGCTCACAAAAAATGTCTTGCAAGTCTCAAGTAAGCTTTTTTTTCTAGACAAGCCTTGACAAGTCATCATGGAAGTATATAGTGTGCTAAAATTTGAAATCAAGGCAGTTAAAAACCCAAAGACCCACCCTTTGACAAAAGCGAACATATGGCATAATGACATTTCATGCTGATGTGGCACTAACATGGTGCTTGGTCGATGTGGAGATTTGCTTATGTGGTGAGTACATGGCACTAGCATGGCGATGATGTGGCCAAGACATGTGACAGCCATGCAAGAGGCCAAGTAGCATCACACTTGGCGTCACCACGCATAACACTTGGCAGAAAGGTGTCACCATATGTAACACTTGGCAAAAAGGTGTCACCACATGTAACACTTGTCAGAAAAGTATCACCACATGTAACGTGTGGCACAGAGGTGTCCCACATGCACGCATTCCCTTCACCTATATAAATAGCAAGCTTTCTCTTCACTAGAGGCATAAAAGCTAACACTTTGAAGAGGCAAGAAGATTATCATAACCCTCTCGAAGAGTAGAGATCGCTCTTCAAAAAATCCACCATATGAAAGCAAGGATACAACAATGCAAGGAGTAGAAGGAAAGTTGAAAGTCCTTCATCAAAGGTTTACACTATTGTGTGCATAACATAGGAGAAGATAACTGGTTGTGCGATCCATTGAACGGTTGAGATAACTATGTCATTGATCTCAAGTCTTGATTACGTTTGCGGCTTGTGGAATAATTATGAAGTGGTGATTAGCTTATAAAAAATTATAACGAGTTATAATCTTGCTCCTCTTCGGCCGTAAAAAGCATCAAGTATTTCACAATCACTGACCATCGGATAAAAAATGCCGACCAACCTAAATGTTGTGGCATGAATATATCCCCTCTAATGATTTGGTGTCGGGCCTTCGGAACAGCGTGCTCTATCTCTATAGTGCCTACTCGCACTCCTCATCCAATACAAAGTGGACAACCATGAGATCCCGATGCATTAGTCATGCCACGGATCAAGTAAGCAATGTACCACTGGACCAGAGTCCCAATTAATGTGTGTCTTCTCTTCCAATTGTTTGTCCTCAACATCTCTAACATAAGAATTCCAAATGAGTATCTGCCACTTAACTTCCTCTTGGGTCCTTGGGGGCTCTATGAACCATGGCCCTCTCATAGAAACCCAATTCTGCAAGACTAAGAGCAGAAAGGGGAGACATGTAACAAGGAAAGAGTAGCGTCTATAAAGATAATATGGTAACTCTTACCTCCAAAAATGCTCATCTAGGACCCCAAAACGTGGCACCAAGGTCGACAGATGACATGAAAGCTTTTCAAGACTCATTTCTAGGAAACAGGCCTCTAACAATGAGCTTGGTAAGTAGTTCTTTGCTTTGCATCTCAGGATCTATAATCCCTAGGTCCCCATCTTGGCGTGGCATAATAACTATCGATCACTAGACATGAGCTCTAGTATCATGTAAACCATGGGAACGTCCCCACAAGGATTTCTTGACCATGCTTCTTAAGTGAGCCATCACCCCCAAGTGCAACATGCAATAAGTAGTAAGGTACTTGTAAACTAGTATATTTACAAGAGTTATTTTGAAACCTCCATGTTTCAACTCAAATTTCACAATCAAACAAAACGAGACCTAAAAAAGCGTGAAAGGATGAAACAAACAAAACAATTTCTCGTCACTATGGTGTATACCTCACCACCTCCACCGGACACGAAGGGGTAGACAATTCTAGATCCCTAGCAAGCCCTCAAATTGATTGAACTACATAATAATTTTAAAAAATGCAAGTTGATTCCTATGCAACCAAAAAAGTGGTATGCTTTACTTTGGCTGGGAGAGGTGAGAACCCCTAATTGATTATCCACCATTTGGGATATCCTATAGCTTGGTCAATTTATACTATAACTCAGTTGGTACTATCAGAATCTCTCTAGTTGGCCGTTGTATATCGCAACTCGTGTGCCATTCTTCTTGCCTCCATCATATAGGTTTGAGCTCATTCATAATGAATGCCATGGAGCTCCTAGAAGACCAAATTGGATAAAGGAGTTTGAGATGAGAAGCGTAAATAAAGCATGTAGTCCCAAGTACATAAGTATATCATTGTCAAAAAAGTTTCTATATTGGCTGCCTATGCTTTTCAACCACAACCTTGGAGGCAAATGATGCCTTATCTCTATGAGCGTGCATAAACAGCCACATTTAGACATTAGAAATTCTCCCTAGTAAGCTATATTGATTCATTTCTTGGGCAAATCAAAGGTTGCCTTTATACCATGAAGCTCCTTAGGACTTTGAGAACATTACTTCTTTTATCACTTGAGGGATCAAGCCTCTAATTCTTCTTGTTTAGAGAGCATACATCAGAATGCCGTGCTATCTAAGCTGCTTCCTTTTAAGTAACAAAGACATGATTATCTCCTCTCACCACATAGCATCCATGTCATGAATGATGTTGTGGATGACATGGTCACATGCTTTCCTTAATATCATATTGGCATGCACTATTGTCCCTTTTGGCATAAATTTCATGATATGCTACAGCCATTCCTGCCAATGTTTTCTTTCAGAATTCCCCTTCTCATGCTGATTATAATTTTTCTGGTACCACTCTACCTCAATTGACAGCTGCACATGTATGTGCAGCCTTGCAAAGTAATTTTGCCAACATTATGTGGAGCATCAATCCCTGCCTTGGTGGTGTAAATGCTTGAAGAAACTGTGGCACTCTGGTCTGCTGTCTTCTAGAAGCCTCTAGGGTTCTTATTTGCAATGGAGACAAATTGCTGATGTTAGATGTGCAAGATGGAAAGAAAATTTTCAATCCATGTGCTAGCTTTGATTTTACTTGAAAAGTTGCAAATGGCAGATTTTTGTCTCTTTGGAATATCGGCTCTGATATACCACTTTGGCATCTTAGGTTATTTGAAATTCTCCCCCATCCATATCGTGCTGACTTTGTCTGACTAAGATGTTGATATCTTCACGTCATATGGCAGTGATGCACTTTGATGAAGATACATGGTTTTGTGGATTCTCTAGCAGCTTGTAAGCTTTCGTTCCGCAAAACAGCAGTAGCAAAACTCCCACTTCACATTCTAGGAATTTGACATCCAAAAATAGCATAATTTCACTTGGCTGCATAGAGATCATAATATTTTTTACCAAATTTGCAGATAGGCACTGACATTGCAGCAACTCAGCAACTTGAACCAATTATCTCCATCCAAAGGCAGTTGGTGTACTGGAGTGGCACATAGCTCAGCCTGGCAGGCCCAGCTCTAGTCCTCAACCAGGTTCTTCTAGAGATACCAAGTCCAAGGGTGTGTTGTCGTATCACTGTCTTAAAGCATGAATAACACTTGGACGACAAAAATCCAGAGGTGCAAAGCTAGCGTTGCTGGGTAGGTTGATAGTCTGTGGCATCACACAAAAGGGGACCAACCTTGGAATCCTCTTGAATGTAAGCTCGAGAGCTATGTTAGATGAAACTAATCCAAGCAAGAAATGGAATGATCCCATTGATGTAACATCATGTCACCAGACATACAATATGCTATAAAAACGACAGAAAAGCAAAGACTTGAGGGGATCATACAAGCAGATTGTACACATTTGGACATGAGCAAGTTGGAAATGGTCATGTGCAATAAATTTCTCCTTCACCACACTCTCTGTGTATTTTCTTCTGGCGTGTTAAAACTCAATGTTTTCAAGACATTCTATGTCTAAGTGTCTTTGGAAAACCAAGACAGCATTTTTGGTGCTTTTGCATGCATCCCCTACAACTACACTTGAGGGCTTTGACAGCACAGAATCAAACACAGTAGTGGATTCAATCTATTCATTGGACAAAAGGCCCACTCAAGTCACCCTGCTTGTCCTTGCTTTGTGCCATACTGATGATATGGGAAGAGCTTACAAGTTTCATTGAGTTGATGCCACCTCACAGAGGACCCACATTTCTTGGGTCACCTTGGATACCTGCACACTCCTCAATCTTGGAGAAAATTTGCTGGGGGCATGGATAATATGACACTTGCAACCAGGTTGGATACAAAGAGGGGCATCAGGATAAATCGGTAGAGATAAAGGATACTGAGTTAGGGATACCTCTCATCGCCAGATGGGATCAAAGGAGGACATGTATTTCGAAGTACTAGAGGGTTTCAAATTACCAGGATATAACAATCTAAGGTGGAGATTTCCACCCAGCCTTGGCAGAGGGATAGATTGGTGGCTTGTCAAAATAATACTGATACATGCATGTATGACCAACTCGATAGCACGGACGCTTTGGATTTTCTGTGCTTTGGATTTGAGAGGGCCATGCTCTCACAAAGTTATCCTAAGACGCATAGAGTGGGAGTGCTCAACCCTTGTAAAGCGCACCCATCCCCCATGATTTTCCTCGGTGCAGTGTAAGTGGGATGGGTAGTTGTCTTAAGATGTTCAGAATGGCTACCTTTGCGGTTTAGGCATTGGATGGAGGCAGTACTTTTTAGAGCGCTTTTGCTAAGACTTTTGGAGGGATCTTTCAGACTCTTGGCGACCACAAAGGAACCAATGGGGATTTGGCTTGCTGAAATGAAGCATGACAGCCTCTATACAAGATCTTATATAAGACAGATGGTGTTGCTAGGAGAATTTGCAACTACCGAGAGACAGCTGCTATGCGGACAATTGCATGCCAGATCTTCCAGAGAGTAGTTTTGCACCTAGGCTTCATTGGGGAACATTGTGCTGGCTTCCACTGGAGTCTGCCAGTTAATGTATGAGGCGAAGGGTAACGATGCAGCCTTGTACATCTAAAACATAGAGTCTGCTTCATTGTAGGACTCGATTATTTGCCTTGCCTCCTTTAGCCTGTCTACCAAATGTATGCGGTACTCAACAACATTGTAGACTAACAAGTCGTCCATAACGATTGGGGAATGGCTATTTTGAGGCAGGGACGTAACAAAAAAGGACGTTTCTTCTTGTTGCGCGATCCATTTCGTGTTCCTACATACTGACGGGGAATGTCCATCTCACACCATCCCCATTCCCCATATCCCACATTCTGTTTTCCTGTTCCATGTCAGTAGAAATTGTCATATCTGAGAGTCTCAATGTTTCAGCATAAGAAGCACATGTTCCAGCATAAGATTCAAATTTTACTTAATAATCAGTCCAGTTCCTCGTCTTACAAAAATATAATGTCCACACACTGGACCTCTGTTGATCATCCATCATGCATACGACGGGACTTGAATTCATACAGGAGTAGGTTGTAAGGCCCAGCCTTGCAGTTGACTGTCATTTTGAGAGCATATAGTATTGTTCATAATGATCATAATTGTACTTGCATTTGCAACAATCATATGAACTTCCATGAACCCATATTGTAATCTTATAACATACAACTAACTATAAGATGACAAAAGAGAGAGACATAGACAGAGAGATATTGCATTAACCCTACATCCCTTTCATTGCCACTCTTGCAGCAAACTTTCGCAATAGCATGTTACCTTACGGTTATTTTATCCCTTTTATTGCCACTCTAAGATCATCCATCCAAAACGAGTGTGAGTGCGTGCATGCACGAGAGAGAGAGAGAGAGAGAGAGAGAGAGAGAGACTTTTTTATTTGGTGCAACGAAATTTACCCTCCCAGCCTCATTAAGGTGGAGACACTCCCCTCAGGTAGGGCCTGGGAGCCAGCTATGCAACCAGCTGAGCTACTGCTTGCTGTTGAGAGCGAGATTTCATTACCATTTACAATGCTAGACTACCTTGCTGTGCCTTTCTTACCATGCTTATGATAACAATCATCATCATCACCGTCACATCTATCGACCATCTCAATCTCAAACTCAAAAAACTTCCATCAATCCACAAGTCAAACAAAATGCTTCCATCGTACAAATCTAAGTGCATAGAACAAGCATCAAATCAAATCATCTGAAAACTATAGGTCCAAAGGTGTAGATCCTAGGTAGAGAATTGACTTAGGAGCAACACTTTGATTGTATCGCGTGCATAAACCAGAAAGTTTAAACATGAGCAGCACTTCCTATTAACAGTGCAAGGATGGGAACTCGGACATTCCTGCTTCCTAGCCAAGGTGTTATACAATTAATCCTACAGCCGTGCTCATGAGACCGGCTGAAGCTAAGCGAATTCTAAGATGAAAAAGAGGAAGTCATACTGACTGGTGGCTTGGAGGATACTCTGCAAGCTCTCCACCTTCTCCTGGTTTCTGAGCTGGTCCTTGGTCGTGCTGCTCATGTTGCTGGAGGAGCTGGAACGCCAAGAAGCGCGGGAAGAAATACCTACTGCTTGTGTTAAGGACGGCCTTAAGGCGGACAATCGAAGCATGTTTTCGAGATTGATTCGTTTTAAAGCAACACCCACATATCGACGAACGCCTTCTTTTGGCCTGCCTTAGGGCTTAAGTGGTCCCATGCATATTTCTATCCTATTTCCATCCCACCATATGCTAACAAAAAAAGAGCTAGGGATGGGTTTAGGTGGAAGAGGACACATGGCATCATTTCATGTGTTTAGGAGGTGGGGACAAGGACCTTGTCATCCTCACATGTTTTGGAATCCCTAAAAAAGGGGAACCATTTTGGTTGCCAGGGTGTAGAGGCCATGGTTCAGGATGGGAGAAAAAGTGGCTACTTCCATCCTAAAATGGTCTAGGATGGGTGTAATGATGACAAAAAGATTCCCATCCTAAACCCATGCTAGCCCCATCCATGTGCTAAGGCCCTTAGACATGCTAAGGGTACTTACACACTGGCTGTCCGCCGTCCGTGGACATGCAAACGTGGCGGCCATATGTAAGAAGACCATTTGTTCCTCTTTTTTAGGGACGCCCAAAAGTATGGACGGACAATATTGCATGCCCGACAGGCACCCAAAAGGAAGCGAAGTAAACGACAAGATTTGACCTCCGCGCCTCATGATCTAACAACACTTGGATAATCACGTAGGCTACACACATTGAATATGAATAATGTGTCCACGGGCATCTTATTAGGTGTGTAAATCATGCCCGCCCAACTCAAGCTAACACTGGCAGGCGCGGATTTGGTGTGTAAACACCTTAAGTCAGGGTTCACATCGGAAGAACTTCCTTGCTCACATGGAAGTGTTTGATTGGTTTGAAAAAAAAAAGTGCAGTCTTATGGGGCCACCATACTTCTCCCGATCTTCACCCCTCGGAAGAAACTTCTTCCACCCTCAAAAGGGAAAATTGGTGGGGCACATAAGGAATCAAACTCTCGCGCATCCAATGAGCATCCGAAAATTGCTGCAATAACTATGTGCCTCTCAGATTATGTGCAAGACTTCCACCTCATGTGAACTATAGCCCGGACGGAAATAAGAAAATGGTTCATTTTCGTCGGGCTCGTGTGAACCCGGTCTTAGTAACGATTCGACTCAATTTTAGAAAGTTTTTTGCATTTTTTGTACTATTTGAAATTCGTACCACTTTATTAAAAGCAGTAGATACTCATTATCTTACACTTCAATAACTTTAGGGCAGGCCTACTAAATGGTTTTAGACCGTTCATTTTCCCCCCTTTTTTTTTCCTTGCCCAAAGGGCAAAGGCATGCTCAAGGAGTTGTCTAACTCCCCCCTTCTTCAGAAGATGGTAAAAGATGATTTACAACTTAAGGGAACTTCAAAGTAGCAAAATTATGCCCCCACAACGGTATAAACCTCGAAGACCCATTGCCGACATGGCTATTCATAGTACAAGAGAAAACAACTACATGATTGTGTTCTTTCTCCCAAAGAAGACCCCTAATCCTTTGGGATAAAGAACAAAGTCACCCCCATACTCTTCCTCAACCAGATAGGATACCCTTTACCACTTTAAGCTCGCTGGAAACAGCCATCCCGTTAGTCGTCTCTGTACTTGCTAGATGGCTTTGCCTCATTTTTACCTTTTGGGAATTGATTTGTAACAGTCTTGCTCTGGACTTTCCTCATAGCCTTTTGCAACCTTTTTCAGTAATTTAAAGTTCCGGTTTCTCAAAACAAAAAACAAAAAAAAGGCATAGGTGAGACTCATAAAGAGAAAAATAAGGTTTTTCTTTTTCCTAGAAAAAGATTTTATCATTGGTCCATTCACATACCCCATGTGCCCTTATTAAAGGCTATGATTCAATTCTACTTAAATACAAAAGAGGAGACTCCTCTCTCTCATCTATATACATATTATTAAAGAGCAAGGGTTTTCGGGAGGTCAACTACTACATAGCAGAATTTCTGCCTCCGATAGGTGACATGCCATAAGGAAAAAAAAAACCTCCATGCCAAATTCAAAATATGCACTAAATGCCACCCAAACGCCGCTAATTTCTCCTCGCTCTCAAATATACACACACGGTCATACTCATCGACTCCTAAACGCCACTGGTTCTTACACAGAGGTACCATCTCTCTCTCTCTCAGTCTCTCTCTCTCTTTCTCTCTCTCTCTCTCTCTCTCTCTCTCTCTCTCACACACACACACACACACACACATGTATTAAGTATATCTTCTAAGGTATGTTTAATTTGATAAAAACTAACATGAAGGTATATTGTATGAGGGAAAGTCTCCTTGGTTTCTATTACACATGGAAACATATTTTGTTACATCAATATGCTAATCTCTCTCTCTCTCTCTCTCTCTCTCTCTCTCTCTCTCTCTCCACACACACACACACACAAACATGTATTAACTAAGATATGTTTAATTTGATAAAAACTAAGTGAAAGTATATTGTATTCCAAAAAGTCTCCTAGGTTTATAGTACACATGAAAACAAATTTTATCACCTCAATATGCCACTCTCTCTCTCTCTCTCTCTCTCTCTCTCTCTCTCTCCCCCCCCACACGTGCACACACACACACACATGTATTAAGTATATCTTCTAAGGTATGTTTAATTTGATAAAAACTAAATGAAAGTATATTGTATGAGGAAAAGTCTCCTAGGTCTATAGTACACATGGAAACATATTTTATCACCTCAATATGCTAATCTCTTTCTCTCTCTCACATACACATACACACACACACATGGTAACATATTTTATCACCTCAATTTGCTAATCTCTCTCTCTCTCTCTCTCTCTCTCTCTCTCTCTCTCTCTCCACACACACACAAACATGTATTAAGTATATCTTCTAAGCTATGTTTAATTGGATAAAAACTAGATGAAACTATATTGTATAAAGAAAAGTCTCCTACTTTTATAGTACACATGGAAACATATTGTATCACGTCAATATGCTAATATCTCCCTCTCTCTCTCTCTCTCTCTCTCTCTCTCTCTCACACACACACACACACGTTAAATATATTTTCTAAATATGAGCTATGTTTAATTTGATAAAAACTAAATAAAAGTATATTGTATGAGGAAAAGTATCCTAGGTCTATATTACACTTGGAAACATACTTTATTACATCAAAATGCTAATCTCTCTCTCTCTCTCTCTCTCTCTCTCTCTCTCTAAGTGCATCTTGTATTGGGATAGTGATGTCCACATCTTGATAGACTTAAAATATCGCACTTATCAACATCTAAAATGTTTATTCATTTTGTCTCTAGCACACACACACACGCATCCACACGTCCACATACATAAACATACACACACACACACCCATACACACACACACAAACACCCACATACACACACACATACCCCAAAACATCTAGCTTTGACATGTACAAGATGGATAAGCGAACTTTGATGTTCATAGAAAACAGAGGAGTTAGATTGTTTAATGAGCCCAAACCCAAGCCTAAGGTAGCTAAGATAAAGATTTGTATCAAATGAGATGTTGACCATGATCTCATGGATTACCCAAAGTATTGAGCTCCTACAAGTAGAAGTTATTGTGGCAAGTGTGCGGTCACACACTTGTTTGCGGGCTGTCTAGAAATCCAGATTGCAAGGGCAAACAAGTCACATCGATTGGTGTGAACATGCCACCAAACATGCCAGAGAAAGAGCGAGTGGTCCCACTAGACATGATCACGAGAGCTCAAGCCGTAAAAGATGGAGCGAATAACGTAGACAACAAGGCAGAGTCCTCTAGCTAGAGACGTAAAAGCCATAGAAACTCGTGGGGAGCTAGACGGGGTAGAAGAAAGGCGAGCAGACAAAAATAGGCAAAGTTGGTTGTTCAAGCCAAGAATGAGAACAAATCCAAGCCTACTGATGAGGCCAGCCAACCAAACTCCGCTCCGGTGCTCCTAAAGCATATAATATCCAATTTGGGCGAAGTGTGCTAGTAGATAAGATTTTTGAGCCTATGAATGCCATGCTTGAAGCCTAGGAAGCTAGACTTAAGCCCCATCAAACGCAAAAAGAGCGGTGTAATCTAGACCTCGAATACATATGTATGTGTATATGTATATGTATATGTATATGTATATGTATATGTGTATGTATTTGTATATGTATATGTATATGTATATGTATATGTATATGTATATATATATAAATGTATTTGTATATGTATATGTATATGTATATGTATATATATGTGTGTGTGTGTGTGTGTGTGTGTGTGTGTATTTATATATATGTACATATATTTATATATTTATATATATGTACATATATATATGTATATATATATATAAATAATATATATATATATATTTATATTTATATATATATGTATGTATATGTATATATATATGTGTGTGTGTGTGTGTGTACGTATACATATACATGTACATACATACATACACACACACATACATACATACATACATACATACGTGTATATATATATATATATGTTTGTGTGTGTGTGTGTGTGTCACATACATACATACGTGTATGTATGTATGTGTGTGTGTGTTTGTGTGTGTGTGTGTGTGTGTGTGTGTCTGTGTGTGTGTATTTATATATAAGTATTTTTGTGCACACACACACACACACACACATATATATGTAATTTATATGTATATGTATATGTATTTGTATATATATAATGTATATATATATATATATATATATATGTATACGTATATGTATATGTATATGTATATATGTCATATACATATATACATAACATATATATATATATATATATATGTTATGTATATATGTATGTATGTACGTATGTATGTATGTATGTATGTATATATAGACATATGCCATATGCATAAACTTAAATATACACATACATATACATATACATATACCTATACATATACAAACACATATACATATACATATACATAGACATACATGCGAAAAATGGTATCTATCGCGTGATTTTGTGGTAATTCCTCATAGATTATTTTGTGGTCAACAATTGTACAATGGACAACCTTCTTCATGATATTGATACAATTGTACAATGGACAACCAAAAACATCCTACAGAATACGTCCTTTGCATAACCTATGTATGTTTTGCAAACTATTGGTGATCTTATCTCATAGAGGCCCTATCAACATATATACATCTGGGGTTTGAAGCTTTCAGTTTGTAAAAACTTATTTTTTATCTAGGTCGGTCAAGTTTGGGCGGCTACGTCAAAAAGACGGTATATAAGTAAAAATGCTTATTTTTTAATGTAAGTTTTTGAGTGAAGAAGAAGATAAGTCGCGAGCACGCGGGAATTCTTGCATTCACTACTCTTGCACCAAGTGTCAGATTCGAGCACCGATTGAACAAGGTTCTTCCTTGTGTTTAGCTCTTCGTTTCAATGCTAATCTTGTTTAATAATAATTAGATGTAGGATTAGTGAAATGTTAATGATTTTCTCATAATTAGTGATTGATTAAGGTGTACTGGCTATGGAAGCTTGTTAGTCTTGTTAGCAATAGCCTATAGACAAAGCCATGTGCTAGATTAAGCTTTGGTTAAGTCTTAATCAATGTGTGTGTCTAATGAATAAAAGAGGGATTCATGTTAGATGCATACATAGATTAGTTTTAGCCTAGCTTATTAATCCGAGCTTAGTTCTTAAGGTGCTAATGTGCTTAGGAAGCTTGCCAAGACTCTTAGTTAGCCTTCCCATCCTTGTAGATTATTGATTGTGAGGTAGACTCAAAGAAGACCTTTTGCATCTTATTTAGTATTTCATCTTTTGCCTCCAGAGTATTCAGCATCTCAGATAATCCTAGGAAAAGCATGGCAATGCCAGTATCACGCGTAAATTGATTGGGAATTTGATAGGGTGTACTTTGGAAACAAAACAGCCAGGGCTTATGCACCGTTTGCAATAGCAAACACATATGTGCCAGTCCCAACCAAGGATCGCTCGTCTCACATGTGTGAAGAAGATTTGAAGCCGCACCACGGCCAAACAACCACAAACTGCCAAGAAGCCCCCCCTGAATGCGACAAACGCAAAGGGTAAGGGAGGGAGGGAAAGAAGAAGAGGGTGAAGTCTGGGTGGGAAGAGGGTAGAAAGGGCAAGAAGTTTGAAGAAGAAGGTACTCCACAAAACACAGTAGCAAAATGCAACCTCCAGCAAACGTAGCTCTGGAAAACGCAAATCTCCATAGTGGCCTAGTATGGAAGATGCAAGTCACCAACATGTAGGTAGTTGAGAAATACGCAACTCCCAACAAAAACACAGATGCTGAAAATGCAGGTGCTAAAAAATGCAGATTTGAAGAAGTCCTCCAAAACGAAGCTGCAAGCTCCCAAGTTGATGATGATGGCAGATCATCGTTTTTGGTGCTCTGATACCATGTCAAAGTGAGCAGCGGAAGGGGAAAGAGAATAAGACGATGGATAGAGAAATGCAAGAGAGAGAGAGATGTGAAAGCCTTCGCAAGCTTTATATCCAATAGGCAACTCTGTACAATGCATACAACACACTGACTAGAAGGCACCCTGCCCATACTTATATACAAGAAAGCATGTGTGGTCGGCCATGCTGGAAAAGTCGTGGAGCAGGAAAATATGCCAAAGTCGTGGAAGGTGGGGAAAAGCCAGGAGACCCTAGAGGTGCACTAAGAATCCGAGTCTGGTAGTTGTACGGGAGGCCAATCCCACAACAAAGGGCATGTGCAAATGGTGAGTGAGCCTAAGTAGGAAGTAATAAGCATCTGGAAGGTGCAAAACCTCTAACAGTAAATTCATGTGGAGTTGAGTATGAACATACTTTTGCCATGGTAGATTTTGGGAAGAAACCCATGTATGAGATCATATTAGGAAGACCGTTTATGCAGCAACTCAAGATGATTCACGATTGGGGTTACGACTACATATATCTATGGCAAATAGGTGTGACTACTTGGATAAACCTCAAGTATCATAGCTATCGAGATGTGGCTTGACCGTCAGTCCAAGACTTTGATTCGGCTACCACTGCTGAAATTGAGCTACCTGCATGGATGAATGCTAAAACGCATCTTTGGATGTGTGGGGTATCTGAATGTGGTAGTCTTTTGAAAGAGGAATGTGATATGGATAGACCAACTAAGGATGAGGCTTATGTCCCGAAACCTTTCCCAGAACTAGAGTTTTAACCCTTGGAATGGAAACACATCCTAGCAACACTAGATGTATGTGTACACAAATCAACTCTGACTAGATTTGGTGATGAAGAAGGATATGATGTCGTACCAGTCATGATGATAAAAAATTCATCATTAGCAGGACATGAAGAGATATCTGGAGACGAGAGTACTCAAGACTCAAAGTTACTCTAGAAGAAATCAATGAGGTTGAGGAAATGATGGAAAATATCCAATGCTTGAGAATTCAAGAAGAAGTCTCAATTAGAGATGTAAGATTGGATTATGAAATTGAGGACGAAAGTTTTTTTGATACCACGGAGCATTGTAATCTCCAAGAAGGTGATGATGAGAGATCCAGTGACTCGAAAAGTGGCAAAGAATCTCCAAAATGGAAACAACTCCTAAAAAGAAATGGAGAGGAAAGATTCTTTGACTTTCCCAATCAAAAGGCAAACCAACAAAACCATTATTCGGAAGAGAAGAGAAAACAAAGAGACAAAGAAAGCTATGGCAACGGGGCCACCCATGCCTAGTTTTACACATAAAGGCCACTACTTAGCTCATTTAGAAGAATAATATTGCATCAAAGATAAAATTTCAGGTATCTACATGACTAAGTCATGTAGATACTTGACTAAGTCAATCGAAACCATAGGGCCACCCATGCCTAGTTTTACACATAAAGGCCACTACTTAGCTCATGTAGAAGCAGAATATTGCATCAAAGATAAAATTTCAGGTATCTACATGACTAAGTCAATCGAAACCAAGTTGAACAAGAAGAATAAGCGAAGGCGAACACCACCTATTTTGAATTGGAGTCGAATGTCAAGACTTGAGCGCAAGAAAAAGAACCAAGAATTGAAACAAACCTTAAAAGAGGTTTGGACGACTGAGTTTGGAACTAACACTGAAATTGATGTGAAATCCATAGATGGCATGAGTGTACCAGAACATTATAAGAATTACACCATCCAGGATAGAAGAGTGGTTGTTCAACAACCCATTCGAGTGAAAACAGAGCCAGATCAATCATATGATGGTCCAGAGAATGCTAAAAGAGTTGATTCAGCAAATCTAGAGAGGAACCTAGACCAGTCTTCATTGCCACAGGATAGAAGAGTGGTTGTTCAACAACCCATTCGAGTGAAAACAGAGCCAGATCAATCATATGATGGTCCAGAGAATGCTAAAAGAGTTGATTCAGCAAATCTAGAGAGGAACCTAGACCAATCTTCATTGCCATAGACGTCACAGAGGAAGAAGACAACATAATGCTGGATACTCTTCGTGAGTACAAGGATGTTTTCGCATGGTCTTACAAATATTTAAAGGGGGTAGATCCTGATATTTATCAGCACACTATACCTCTTAAACCAGACTCTAAGCCATGCCGGCAAAGACCTTACACGTATAATGAAACCTTTGCCAGAAAAAACAAGGAAGAGATCGACAAACTCAAAGATGCTAAGTTCATCTATGAGATTGAACACACTGATTAGGTGTCACCCATTATGGTTGTCCTCGAGAAAATGGGGAAGTTGAGGGTATGTGTGAACCTCAAAAAGTCAAGCTACAACTAAATAAAACTAGAAGACAAATACAAGACTGCATTTGCAACAGAATGGGGAATTTTTGCATATCGGGGCATGTCTTTAGGGTTGACAGACGCTCCGGATACATTTCAAAGATTTAGAGAAGATTTATGAGTCACGCATTCAATGAGTACCTTCCGGATTTCCTGGAGATTTACATGGATGATCTCTATGCTCATTCCATTTTAAGATAAGAGCATATATCTCAATTGTGACAAGTATTTGAGAAATGCCGCACTTATATACTTTACCTTAATCTGGAGAAGTGTGTTTTCATGACAAGACAGGGCAAAACTCATAGACATATTGTGTCTATAAACGGCATATCCATGGACTTTTGGACAGGATTAAGCCTATTCTCTAGGGATTGAAAAGCTAAAAGGTATCCTAAGGCTTTTCAATTTTGAGGGATACACACACATTTTTGACATGGCATTTACAATTGTGGACCTGCTCAATATGCCAAGCCAAATTACATCAAAATTTTACAATGGAAAGATCATGTTTACAAAAGTTTGTAGCCAATATGCCAAACATTTGGCAATGTAGACAATAGAAATGTGCCAAATCTACACAAATTTGGGTGTCGTCATTCCTCCCACACTTGATTGCAAAGTGTCCTCACAAGCAAAAATTGATGTAGATTCCACTTTGAAGCTTAAACTTGTTGAACATCACTCAAAAACACACTCTCATCCACTCCCACACTTAACTCTAAACACAACCTCTCACTCACTCACAAACACTATTCACTAACTTCCTCACACTTCTCACTCACTCATTCACAATCACACCTAAACTAACACTCATAAACTCTCACATACAAGATAGGGATCTCTCACCATTTTAACTCTCAAAGCACTCAACACCCACATGGGAAGAAACTTGAACACCCAAGATAGGGATCACTCACCATTTTAACTCTCAAAGCACTCAATGCCCACATGAGAAGAAACTTGAACACCCAACATTAAAGATCAAAGATTTCCCAAAATAAGATAATAAAATGAAGCACTCCCTCACAAAATATATAAAATATAAGCACTCCAACCAATTAAACCAATTAAATATAAATTTATATATATATATATATATATATAGAGAGAGAGAGAGAGAGAGAGAGAGACATATGTATGTATGTATGTATGGATGTGTGTATGTATGTTTATGTATGTATTGTTAACAGTAGTTTGGGTGGTGAGAGTAGTGTGGGCGATGAGAGACTTCTCCACATAGGGAAGAAGTCACTGGAGACTTTGTCCACTCACACATTTTTTTAAATGAGTACACGCTACTTTTGAAGCAGCCCCCCTCCTTGACTGTTCAAAAGTAGCCCCTTGCTTGGCTATTTAAGCAGCCCCCCTGCTTTGTAATTTGCAAGTATTGTGATAGCATAGCTTTGCCTAGAAGAGTCACAGACTCTTGTACATGTGTGAGAGCCCTCACCCACAGGTACCATCACGGGGACTCTTCTTCATGATTGAATAAACCATTTTATCTCTCTCTCTCTCATGTTATAGACTTCCGCTGCTGCCAATTTGACATGGCATTAGAGCCTTAGATAAGGCCAAAAGCAAGGGAGTGGCTACTGGGCTCGACGACTTTGACTATTCATTCATGGAGGAGTGGATGGAGAGGAAGATATCGCTACTTCCTCAATTTCCGATGGATCACCAACTGGAAGGTTCGAGAAACTACGGGATATGGAAGGTATTGATGGAGTCAATACTTGAAACACATGACTTGTTTGCCATGGTGTCTGTCCCTTGCACGCGCCCCTCACTTTTGGAGGTGGAGAAATCCTCCAAGTTGGCAACATCCACCTCAACATGGACCTGACAAGTCAAGGAAGTCGCACATCAATGGGATAGATTGAATGCACGCATCTGGTCATTCATCTTTTCAATTGCACCCCGAGAGTCATTGAGCACATTAAAACAATGATGGGAGCTTGGGAGATTGCTTTGGTTGGGCTCTCTCTACAATTAGATTACACCAATGAAGAGGGTGTCCTTGGAGGTTCAAACGCAAACACTAAAACCCTCTTAGTCTCCTTCAATAAGGACCACATCAACAAGCTTCTAGTGTTGCAGTAGGAGGTGCTGGCAGTAGGGAAGCAGATCTCATTCGAGGACATGGCAATCACTCTACTCTCTCATCTACCTAACTCTTTAGTGGTTTCTATTCTTCTTTTCTCACTTTAGGTAGAATGACTAATCTCACGTGGGAGGAGTTGGTGCCCATGGTGTTGGGCCAGGAGGAAATATTCTGAACCACCTCTAGCGATAGAGGGGGTATGGGAGCATTCGTGGGACAGGGGTCCCCGAATCAAAAGAAGAAGCATCAGGGGAAAGGTAAGCCCCATCAACAAGAGCAGGCTAAGGAGATTGGGAAGCAGATAGCTTTCAAGAAGGAGAAGCCATGATACGAATGCGGCAAGACGGGGCACTTTCGAAAGGACTACCCGAAGAAGAAGGAGAAAAGCGATACTACTTCTACTGCTACAATAGCACGGCCTAGTGCATGGCTGCACATCGATGATTTGGATAGTGAGCTACCCTTATCTGGTGAGGTAGGACTCCCAGCTACTATTGTATGAGGACGGATAGTGGATAGCGGTGCCTCCCGGCATATGACCCCATCCAAGGAAAGCCTTCAAAACCTTCAAGAGATGGGCGAAGGTGTCGTCATTGGCAACAAAACTACCATCCCCAACCATGGAGTGGGTGATCTAGATCTCATACCAGATGGGAAGGGCGGCTTTCACACTGCCCAAGTACTTTATGTCCCGGATCTCGGCTACCATTTGCTCTTCGTCCAGGAGCTTTGCAAATTGGGTGTAGTGGTGGAGTTTACTGAGAATCATTTCTGGGTACGAGGCAAGAATACATAGGCCCTTGTCTGTGAAGGTGTTGAGGAGCATGGAGTGTTGTTCGCAGCTCACCCGGATGCTATAATGTAGCAAGAACTCCGAGATATAAATGTCAACTGAGGCTTTAGCTGGCCCAAACTAGTGCATGGAAGTAGTTGTGCAAGTGTCAAGTGACAGCTAGAGGGATAATGAGGCATGCAAGCATGGCATCCACTACGATGACATCCTATTGCCTACTCCGCTTACGAGGGAGAAACATGACTAACTTGTATTAGTTTTTGTTTGTACTTAGCTTAAAAACTCAGTAGATTTGTTAGAATGATCGCCAGTCACTCCCGGCATAAAAAAGCCAAAACTTGTAATTGTTAGTGGTCTTTTAATCAAATCACATTGAAGAGATAAGTGCTTAAGTATGTGAGAGAGAGAATTAGAGATCTTGTGGAGATCTTGTTGCACAATAGAGCTACATTCTCGGCAAGCCATTATGTGCATTGCATTCCCCTCGTCGAGCTCTTCACGCCCATGTCCCATTCTCAAGATTTCGTGTAAGTTTATAAATCTATAATGTACAACTGCCATTCATTAGACCCCATCTTCTCGTAGATTGATGCTAAGGTGCTACAGGTAGATCCTCCACTCACACATGAAGAACCAATCGATTTAGAGATGCCATTCTTTATGGCTGTGGGATAATGAACCTGAAGAAGGTACCCATACCAATGATGACTTAGATTTTCCTTGGGACCTTGAAACAGAGGCTAAGAATGCTGAAATTGAAGATCAAATCTTTGATAATGACTTAGCCATTTTGCATGCCCTAATGGCAGTCGAGCTCCCAAAAGTTGAACCTCGAAAGTTGAATAACAGTAGAAGATCCAGCAAGAAAGCTGAAGGAGGAAATCTAGAAAAGCCAACGTCGAACACTTCAATGAATTCGAACGAGTCCAGCAAATTGTACCTTGCAAAGCCAGCTCCCTCAAAATCAGGTCCACCGCCTCTAGAATGGTCCCCTGAGGGACTGGAAGGAGTGTGCGCAGCAAATGAACCCTTACTTGGAAACACCTTACTAGTGGAAAAGTTACCCCACAGTTCCCAATGTAAGAAGTTTCGGAAATATAAGCCACATGTGCGGATGAAGCTCGATCAAGAGACTTCAGAAAAAGTAAGTCAAAAAGAGACTAAAAATTTGGTAAATGAAACTATGCCACCTAGTACACATTGCACATGTCAGGCTAGTTCAACACCATCAGAGGCCGATCTTTGAGAAGTGCCTGAATAATTCAAGAATTACACAAGTGGCAGTGCGCCAATAGCAATGCCAAGACCACTAAGGGAATATAAAGTTCAAGAAACCGATAGCATTGGAGAAACTCCAATGTATAAGGGACCGGCAAAAACACGCACAATAAACCTCGCCCTTGAAGGGGAGGAAGAAAAATTGGTTTTCATTGGGAAATAGCTTCGACAAGAAGATGAAACCAAACTCAAAGCACTCCTAATGGAATACCGTGACTGCCTAGCATGGTCATACAAAGAGATGAAAGGAATTTCACCAAAAGTGGCAGTACACATGATACCTATAAGGGAAGGTGCTCACCCTAAGGTATGTGGACCTTATCGCACAAATCCTAAGTATGGCACCATGGTTTATGATGACGAGCTGGAAAAACTCCTAGATGCCAGATTCATCTATGAGATGGAGCACACTGATTGGGTTTCACCCATCGTCATTGTGCCTAAATGCAACAAGAAGCTCAGAATATGCGTAAACTGAAAGAATGTGAATGCTGCCATAATTAGGGATCACTATCCCCTACCCTTAATAGAAACAGTGTTGGAAAAAGTGGTAGGCTCCGAAATATATAGCTTCTTGGATGGCTTCAATGGCTATAACCAAGTGCAAATTGCTCCTAAAGACCAATCAAAAATAGCATTTGCTAGAGAATGGGGTATTTTTGCATATAGAGTCATGAAATTTGGCCTTTGTAATGCCCCGGCCACATTCCAGCGAGTCATGTTCACAGCTTTCAAGTCATTTCTAAATAAGTTTCTACAGGTGTTCTTGGATGATTTGTGCACCCATTCAAACAAAAAAGACCACTTCAAATTGTTGAGATATGGTGCCATGAGCACATAGATTAAAGGGCTAAGGTATGTGCTAAGGAAAGAATTAAAGTAGCCACCCTAGGATGTGGACTACATGATGTGGAGATGTGGATTGAGGATATCCACAAGAAGAGATGTGGATGAAAGGATCCCACATGGTTTGTCTATTCAAAGGGCACTCTCTATATAAGAGGCCTACCATGTATTGTTCAACACACATTGCAAGAGATATAGATTTGCTATCTCCCTCTCATGTCTTATTTAGTGTGCTTTGAGCCTCCTTAGAGTTATTCCACTGATATTGTGTGCACTAGGCTTAGTGGTGATCACATGTTGTAGTTTTGTCACAAATTTCTTAACGCAGTACTAATCAAATGCAGGGAGTATGGCATCTCCCTAAATCCAACAAAATTCCAGTTCATGGTCACCCATGGAGTTGTTTTGGGACACATCATCTCTCAACATGGGATTGCAATTGACATGGACAAAATCAAAATCATCATGGAATTGCCTCCTCCTACAAATTCCAAAGGTGTAAAGGTCTTTATGGGACATGCCGACTATTATAGAAGATTTATATTGCAGTATGCCATGATAGCTAGACCACTTTACAAATTATTAGTGGAATTCTTATGGACCGAAGAGTGCAACCAAGCCTTTGAGCTTTTAAAGTGGCACCTAATCACAGCACCCATCCTTATATCTCCCAATTGGGATATTGATTTTCATGTTCATACTGATGGATCCAAGTATGCAATTGGGAGTGTGCTTTGTCAACCTGGTGAACATAAGAAAGACTACCTATTCTACTTCGCCAGTCGACAACTCAATGATGCAGAGATCAACTATACCACCATAGAAAGAGAAGCCCTAGCAAAATGGTGTATAGTGTAAAGAAATTTCGGCACTATCTACTGGCAAATGATTTTGTCTTCTACACTGACCATCAAGCATTGCTTTATCTTATGAACCGTCCATGTACAATAGGAAGAATAACCAGATGGCTCCTCTTGCTTCAAGATCTCAACTTCAAAATAGTGGTCCGCAAAGGTGCCCAACACTACATTGCGGATCACATGTCTCGTGTCAAGTCGGGAGAAGAAGCCACTGGAGTAGAAGATGACTTACCAGATGCCACACTATTTCAAAGAGATGCTGTTCCAGAGTGGTGTGGAGATATCATTAGGTACTTAATGGCAGGAAGACCACCCCCTGAAATGAAAGCTACTAGTAGATGCCAAAAAATTGATTCTAAAGGTTGCACTCTATCAACTCATTGCAGGACAACTGTACAAGATGGGCAAGGACTAGATATTAAGAAGATGTGTAATGCCTCATGAGATCATGCCAATACTGAGTGAAGTCCATGAAGGCATTGCAAGAGGACACTTCCAAGGGGAAGCCACAGCAAGAAAAGTTATGCTCGTAGGCTACTGGTGGCCAACACTATGGGAAGATGCCTATGAATATGTAAAAGGCTGTGATGTATGCCAAAAAGGACTACTAAACCACCACACAAAGACTTCAATCACCTAACAACAGTTGTTGCACAAAAACCATTTGAAAAATGGGGGATTGACTATGTGGGCCCCATACATCTAGCAACAAAAGGAACACAGGCACGCTACATCATTGTGTCCACTGATTACTTTACAAAATGGGCTGAAGCTAAAGCAGTCAGAAAGGCAGATGCCAGAAGCACAGCAAGATTCTTATATGAAAATGTGATCACCTGATTCGGATGCCCCATTAAAATTGTGTCGGATAGAGGCACACATTTTGTCAATGAGGTAATCCAAGAACTCTTGTCTAGCTTTATCGTAATCCATAGAAAAAGCACACCCTACTACCCCCAAGGGAATGGACAGGCCGAATCCACCAACAAAATAATATGCATTATCCTCACCAAGGTGGTAGCACCACAACGTTCTGATTGGGCACAGAAACTGAATGCAGCCTTATGGCCATACAGAACCACACTCAAGGTTAGTACAGGGAACACACCTTTTCAATTGGTGTACGGCCTTGAAGTTGTGGTCCCACTAGAATTTGTAATACCAAGCCTATGCATAGCAGTACAGGAATGCATGGGAGACCATGAATCCTTGAAAGAAAAGTCCTATCAGTTGGAGAAGCATAGAAAGACAAGACTAGTTGCCTACCATGCCATAACAGAAAAATGTAGAAGAAAGGCATGGTTTGATAGAAATCTTAAAGCTAAAGAAATCAAGGAAGGTGACTTAGTCCTATTATACAATGCCAAAGTACACAAAGGGAAACTGAAGTATCTAGGTCAAGGACCATACCGAGTACAAAAGATGAATCCCATCGGAGCTGTGCTACTAGAAACATTGGATGGAGTCCAATTCAACACAACAATAAACAGGAGCCGACTAAAGCGCTACTACTTCAACATGCAAGCCATCTCCGACAAAAACGAAGATTTGGAAAACCAAGTCTTCCTTAGTTAGGATTAGATTGTATCACGAGCACTCACTAGCATATGCATGTTTTTGCACATATAGTTTGCACTAGATTGTTACATGCACACTCACTGGCATATGCACATTTTTGCACATTTAGGAAGACCTAATCAATTTCGTATTAGGGATGACCGAGTCTTAGTTTCCTATTAAATCCCACAAATAAGCATATAGTTAGACACATCACGTGCACTCATGCGATTTTGCATAGGCACATAATAGATTGCATCAATAATAGTATCACACACTTTCATTCCATACTCTCAAAGCATGCAATGAATTCACAAGTAGGACAAGATGCTATGCCAAAACTCAAGATGAATTGGCAAAAGAGTCTGCAGTCTCAACAATGAGACCCTTGCCAAAAATCACAGTTGTCTCCTATATGCAAAAATATTAGCCTTGCATATAAACTTATCTACAAGCTCAATGATATGGGTGCAATCACATCCAACATGTATGCAAGATAGCAAGAAAAACTAGCCTCAACAATGAGACCCTCGCCAAACCTTTTCCCAAGAAGATTCGATGGCAGAGTTTGCAACCTCAGCAATGAGATTCCCTCTGAAATTCACAGCTGTCTACCCCTCCTTAAGAGGAGATAAGCTTCTTGACTACAGACCATAAATTGTATGGTGCAAAAGCATTACAACAGGAATAACTCACATGCCACAAGCTCAACAGCCACTGGACTAAAGGCATGGCAATCCAGGTACGTGCTTGTAATAAGCCATAACCTGAGGATGGGTAATAAAATGGATCCGGGAGTATGTTGTCTCTGTGCCAACATGGACTTAGGTAGAAGAGAATGTGTGTGTAGAGTAGCGGCAAAGCTCCGCTTGTACTTGCATAAGGCTAGAAATAATCGCTCTTAGAAATCCAACTTGCATGTTCTACATGCAAGCTCTACATACGATACCTACATGCAACTCCTACATGCGAGTTCTACATGCAAGTTCTACATGCAACTCCTACATGTGAGTTCTACATGCAACTCCTACATGCAACTCCTACATGTAACTTCTACATGCGAGTTCTACATGCGAGTTCTAGATGCAACTTCTACATGTGAGTTCTACATGCAACTCCTACATGCGAGTTCTACATGCGAGTTCTACATGCAACTTCTACATGCGAGTTTTACATGCAACTCCTACATGCAACTCCTACATGCGAGTTCTACATGCAACTCCTACATGCAACTTCTATATGCAAGTTCTACATGTGGAGAGAGAATGTCTTACAATTCCTACATGCAGAGAGAGAAGCTCTCCAACTTGTATAAATACCCCATAATGGAATGAAGCCCACACTCTTTAGGGCATTGTGTTGAGTTCTACTTTGGTATTCCAAGCAATTGTCTCAAGTGTCCATGCTTCCTTGCACTCCACGTCCAAAAGCATGTCCTAACCTTGCAACTCCTCCTCCCCTCTCCTCCAACCTTGCAACCCATCCTCTCCCTCTCCTCCTCCCTCCTCCTCCTCCCCTCTCCTCCTCCCTCTTCGTTCTCCTCCTCCCTCCTCCTCCTCCTCCTCCTCCTCCCTCCTCCTCCCTTCTCCTCCTCACTCTTCCTCCTCCTCCTCCTCCTCCCTCCTCTCTCTTCTTTTCCCCATGCTCTTACACCTTCTTCTTCTCCTACTCCTATGCTCCCCCAAAACCCTTAGTTCCTCAACCCTTAACCTCCATGATCTACAAAGGAGACAAGTTCTCCACCATGTACTCTACTCTAAACATTGGAACCTCTTCTAAACTCTAGAACTCCTTCTAAACTCTGAAACCTCTCTCTAAATCCTGGAACCTCCTTCTAGACCTTGGAACTCCTTCTAAAACTTGGAACCTTCTTCTAAACCCTGGAACCTCCTTCTAACCCTTAAACTCCTCCTAAACCCTGCAACCCCCAATGAAGACGAAAGCCTTCATTACCTCAATCATGATGATACACGTTCCTTTTACACATGCATGCACTATGTTTGCTTACCACACTTAAGCCTACGTCTCTCACCGAAACATGACTCGAGGTCCTAAGCTACACGTATACTACAAACGACAACCCTGATATATCTGTAGGTGACAAAAAGCCTCGGATTCCTGCATACTGAGAATACCCTACTCTTCCTACGGAAGCCATAGGAAAGAGCCAACATTTGGTGTCGCTGTCGGGGAGACTAGAGTCTCAAGTAACGAGTAAACATACACAGGTATGTGTAAAAAACAAACTACTTCGAACTTCACGAACATAATACTCAAGGCCAAGGAGAATTTTTTTTTTCCCATTTCTAGCCAAACATATCAACCCCAAGCATCAACCTTGGGTTACTACCTTAAGAAATTTTCTTTCTTTCTTAAAAAGAAGCCACTTGATAAACAATCAAGCTAGGTAGTGGACACGAATGTGTAGAGCTTGCAATTTTGATCATTTCATCTTGTTGAAGAAGAGCAAACCGAGCTAACCATAAAAAGTTATAGCTCAGGAAGAGTTTAGGGTTTAGCCCTAAACCTAAACCTATTTCCTACAAAAACCCACTCCACCCCCTCATTCTTCATCTTTCACATCTTGCCTCCATCCTCTCCCCCATTCCGAGCCCTACGCAAGACACTCCTCCCTCTCCATCAACCACCACCCTACTCCCATCCTCACATGGTAAGTGACTTCGAGCCCATCTCGCAGCGATAACCTAGCTATCCACCTACCGGCCGTTGGTCCTCAACAATCCCATTACATCGAGAAAGACTTGGAGAGCATTCAGGTGACCATCTCTTCCTCCCTTTGGAGTTTTGTCAAAGTTTTCCATTTTCCGTCAAAGTTTTTTCTTTTTTCTTTTTTCTTCTCCCCCTACTCCATCTCCCCCTCCACCCTCCCCTCCATCTTCACCACCCCCCACCCCCTCCATTTCCCCCTCCCTCCCTCCATTTCCCCCTCCCCACCCCCTCCCTCCCTCCATTTCCCCTCCCCCCACCCCCCTCTATCTCCACCACCCCTCTTCCTCCTCCCTCCCTCCATTTCCCCCCCCACCCCCCCTCCATCTCCACCACCCTTTCCCCCTTCCACCACCACCACCCCCCCCCTCCACCACTCCCTCACCCCCTTTCCTGCCCCCCTCCCACCCCCCCATCCCCCCCCTCTCTCTCTCTTCCCCCCCTCTCTCTCTCTCTCCCTCTCTCTCTCTTTCCCTCCCTCTCTCTCTGTCTCTGTCACTGTCTCTCTCTCTTTTCCCCCCCCCCTCTCTCTCTCTCTCTCTCTTTCCCCCCCCCCCTCTCTCTCTCTCTCTCTCTCTCTCTTTTCCCCCCCCTCTCTCTCTCTCTCTCTCTTTTCCGCCCCCCTCTCTCTTTCCCTCCCCCCCTCTCTCTCTCTCTCTCTCTCTCTCTCTCTGTCTCTGTCTCTTTCTCACTCTCTCTCTCCCCCCCTCCCCCTCTCTGCTCTCCCCCTCCCCTCTGCCCCCTGCCCTCGCCCCGCATCGCCCTGCCCACCTGCGCCCTGCCTGCCCGTGCCCCATGCCACCCCGCCCGTGCTGCCCGCCCGCCCGCGTCTCGCCTCGCCCTGCCCACACCCCACCCTGCCCTGCCTTGCCCATGCCCAGCCCCGCCCACGCCCCGCCCCGCCCCACCCGTGCCCTCAGCCTCCATCCCCCTCCCCTCCCCTCCCCTGCACCCCCCCCCGTCGAGCAAAACCCCCCCCCCCCCCCCGCCGCTCCTCGAAAAAAAAGCCCCCCCCCATCGCTGCCGCGGTGAAACCCCCCCCCCCCCAAACAAATTTCTATTTAAAAAAAAAGTTTTTTAAAAGAAAAAACCTAACCTAACCATTAATCTAACTCTAGGTTAGTTTAACCTAGGTTAGGTTAGTTAAACCTAGGTTATGTTAGTTAAACCTAGGCTAGGTTAGTCTAACTTAGTTAGGTTTAACCTAGGTTAATTACTAACAGTTAGGTTAGTTTAACTAACCTTTAGTTACTAACTAACTATAGTTAGTGAAACTAGTTAGGTCAACCTCCCAATTCTAGTAATTGGGAGGATATAGTTATCTAACTAGAATTAACTTGGTTCAAACCCCTCAATTGGACTTAAAGTCCATTTACACCACCCTTAAGACCCCCCCTCCCCAAAAAAGCCAATTTTACCCCTACTTTAACCCCTCGTAACTCATCCGTTTGGGACCCAAACTGGACCCCATTTGAACCCATATTTCACACACAGAAACACCACGCTACGGGGTATTTTTCCAATCCATTGCACACCATTTTGGCATCACTAGCACTCGCTCATTCGTGCCCCCGTGTGGGCCTCATTTCACACAAATTTGCTCGTATCTTCATGCCGTGATCTCCGATTAACGATCCGTCTGCACCGGCACAGTTCCCTACACACGTAGGACAATCTTAGGCAATTATTAACATGATTGTCCCTACACAAACTAACACCACTCTAACCCTCCCAACAAAACTACATCCACATCCGCACTTGCGGTAGAGACACCCTTTGCAAATCTCGCCCAATCTGCATGTAGCTACGTTCCGTCGGCCAACATCTTCGACTCCAACGCTCATCAAATACGCATACAACTCCACTGCAACCACCGCGTCCGACAATCCTCTACCTCGAATACCCCCCTGAAATTCAATCACTCCCTTTGTCTCCTCCACGCCACAACATGGCTGGACACCGTTGCGAACGAGCGACAATGATGGGGATATTGACCTCGATGCAAAGGCTGACAATTTCTTTAATCGAAGAAATAATAACACTCAAGGCAGGTGCTCCTTGGGAAAACTAGAACTTCCCAAATATAATGGTAGGCAAGATCCAGCCCGATTCCTTCAACATTTTGATGCCGCATGCCGCGCAGGTGGAGATCAATCCCATGAAACCAAGGTGGCTTGGTTTCCCATGGCCTTAACTGATGAAGTGTTTGAATGGTACCTAGACCTTCTAGTGGAAGAGCACACCACATGGGACCTACTTCAAATAGAATTTAAACGACGCTTTCAAACGGAGAGGCTACAAGATGATCCCGCTCTCCAACTAAGCAAGATCGAACAAGGCCGTTGAGAAGATGTACGCACGTACTTGGGTAAGATGAAAAGATTAATCGCCAAATGTGACCCACGCTCAGATGCAAAGTACCTCATGGCATGGTTCATTGCAGGATTAAGAAAGAAAATCTGAAAGGATATGAAAAAGATTAGCAGGTATGAAACGTTCAGTGCTACTCGTGCGACAACCATTGACATCGAGGATGGCATGACCGACTCAAACACTAGCAGTGATGACGGCAGAACTAGTACGTGAGATAAGCACTCGAAAAAGGGCAAATCAAAGTCCACTACTGAAACATCAAATGAAGATCGCCTAGAGGCCATGACCATGAAGCTAAAAGAAGGCATGATGTAGGCCATGGAACAAAAACTTCACTTGTCTCAGCCACCAACTCAGACATATCCACGGCCAGAAAATGTCTAGTGTCCACACTGCATGGCCAATCATACAGCAAATGAGTGCCCGGTCCTAAGAGCTAGGATCACTGCACAAGCAAATCCACCGCCAAGGTTGTGGTGCCATATCTGCGTCGTCGGCGGCCATGATGAAAACAATTGCATCTTTAACATGCGCAACAACCCACCTTGACCTCAACAATACCAAGTGGCACCCATGCCAGTGTATAGGCAACCGGCACTTGCATAAGTGCCCCCAGCTCCGAGGCTAAATCCTATTCCCATTCAGACACAAGTCCCACAACTACTCAGGAATCCGAATCCACAACCATATCCAAGAGCACCAAATCTAGCTCCTCAAGTAGTTCCAATACATCAATTATAAGTCGAGGAAGTAGACTCGTCATTTGAGTCTAAAACAGAGTACCCAATGTACTATGTAGAAGGTGCAGAGGGTCTAATACCAGTTTATGCAAATCAAGTACGTCCCAACACATATCGAGCACCAATCAAGTGCTACGATTGTGGAGAAAATCACCGGATCACAAAGTGCCCTCATCGTGGTAGCCCACCGCCTCTTGAATGGTCCCCTGAGGGACTGGAAGGAATATGCATAGCAAATGAAGCCTTACTTGGAAACACCTTACTAGTGGAAAAGTTACCCCACAATTCCCAACGTAAGAAGTTTCAGAAATATAAGCCACATGTGCGGATGAAGCTCGATCAAGAGACTTAAAAAAAAGAAAGTAAAAAAGAGCCTGACAATTTGGTAAATAAAACTATGCCACCCAGTACACATGGCACATGTCAGGCTAGTTTAACACCATCAGAGGCTGATCTTTGATAAGTGCCGGAATACTTCAAGAATTACACAAGTGGCAGTGTGCCGATAGCAATGGCAAGACCACTAAGAGAATCTAAAGTTCAAGAAACCGATAGCATTGGAGAAACTCCAATCTATGAGGGACCGGCAAAAGCATGCACAATAAACCTCACCCTTGAAGGAGAGGAAGAAAAACTGGTTTTCATTGGGAAACAGCTTCGACAAGAAGATGAAACCAAGCTCAAAGCACTCCTAATGGAATACCGTGACTGCCTAGCATGGTCATACAAAGAGATGAAAGGAATTTCACCAGATGTGGCAGTACACACAATACCTATAAGGGAAGGTGCTCACCCTAAGGTATGTGGACCTTATCGCACAAATCCTAAATATGGCACCATGGTTTATGACAAGCTGGAAAAACTCCTAGATGCCGGATTCATCTACAAGATAGAGCACAGTGATTGGGTTTCACCCATTGTCATTGTGCCTAAATGCAATAAGAAGCTCAGAATATGCATAAACTTAAAAAATGTGAATGCCGCCATAATTAGGGATCACTATCCCCTACCCTTAATAGAAACAAGGTTGGAAAAGGCAGCATATTCAGAAATATATAGCTTCTTGGATGGCTTCAGTGGCTATAACCAAGTGCAAATTGCTCCTAAAGACCAATTAAAAATAGCATTTGCTACAGGATGGGGTATTTTTGCATATAGAGTCATGCCATTTGGCCTTTGTAATGCCCCGGCCACATTCCAGCGAGTCATGTTCACAGCTTTCAAGTCACTTCTCAATAAGTTTTTACAGGTGTTCTTGGATGATTTGTGCATCCATTCAAACAAGAAAGACCACTTCAAATGTCTTGAAGTAGTACTCATCAAATGCAGAGAGTATGGCATCTCCCTAAATCCAACAAAATGCTAGTTCATGGTCACCCACGGAGTTGTTTTGGGACACATTGTCTCTCAACATGGGATTGCAAAACTGACATGGAAAAAATCAAAATCATTATGGAATCGCCTACTCCTACAAATTCCAAAGGTGTACATGTCTTTATTGGACATGCCGGCTATTATAGAAGATTTATATTGCGGTATGCCATGATAGCTAGACCACTTTACAAATTATTAGTGGAATTCTTATGGACCGAAGAGTGCAACCAAGCCTTTGAGCTTTTAAAGTGGTGCCTAATCACAGCACCCATCCTTATATCTCCCAATTGGGATATTGATTTTCATGTTCATACTGATGGATCCAAGTATGCAATTGGGAGTGTGCTTTGTCAACCTGGTGAACATAAGAAAGACTACCCATTCTACTTCGCCAGTCGTGACAACTCAATGATGCAGAGATCAACTATACCACCATAGAAAGAGAAGCCCTAGCAATGGTGTATAGTGTAAAGAAATTTCGGCACTATCTACTGGCAAATGATTTTGTCTTGTACACCGACCATCAAGCATTGCTTTATCTTGTGAACCGTCCATGTATAACAGGAAGAATAACCAGATGGCTCCTCTTGCTTCAAAAATTCAACTTCAAAATATTGGTCCACAAAGGTGCCCAACACTACATTGTGGATCACATGTCTCGTGTCAACAAGTCGGGAGAAGAAGCCACTGGAGTAGAAGACGACTTACGAGATGCCACACTATTTCAAATAGATGCTATTCCAAAGTGGTGTGGAGATATCATTGGGTACTTGATGGTAGGAAGACCACCCCCTGAAATGAAAGCAGTAGATGCCAGACAATTAATTCTAAAGGCTGCACCCTATCAACTCATTGC
The DNA here is from genome assembly GCF_047967505.1 of Dipteris shenzhenensis. NCBI lineage: Eukaryota > Viridiplantae > Streptophyta > Polypodiopsida > Gleicheniales > Dipteridaceae > Dipteris > Dipteris shenzhenensis. Next base: position 456,738 of record NC_141598.1, on the reverse strand, counting down.
AGAACAACTGTACAAGATGGGCAAGGATGAAATATTAAGAAGATGTGTAATGCCTCATGAGATTATGCCAATCTTGAGTGAAGTCAATGAAGGCATTGCAAGAGGACACTTCCAAGGGGAAGCCACAGCAGCAAGAAAAGTTCTCCTCACAAGCTACTGGTGGCCAACATTGTGGGCAGATGCCTATGAATATGTAAAAGGCTGTGATGTATGCCAACGGACTACTAAACCACAACACAAAGACTTCAATCCCCTAACAACAGTTGTTGCACAAAAACCATTTAAAAAATGGGGGATTGACTATGTGGGTCCCATACATCCAGCAGGAAAAGGAACATAGGCATGCTACATCATTGTGGCCCCAATGATTACTTTACAAAACGGGTTGAAGCTAAAGCAGTCAAAAAGGCAGATGCCAGAAGCATAGCAAGATTCTTATACAAAAATGTGATCACCCGATTCGGATGCCCCATTGAAATTGTGTCGAATAGAGGCTCACATTTTGTCAATGAGGTAATCCAAGAACTCTTGTCTGGCTTCATGGTAATCCATAGAAAAAGCACACCCTACTACTCCCAAGGGAATGGACAGGCCGAATCCACCAACAAAATAATATGCATTATCCTCACCAAGGTAGTAGAACCACAGTGTTCTGATTGGGTAGAGAAATTGAATGCAGCCTTATGGGCATACAAAACCACACTCAAGGTCAGTACAGGGAATGTTGGGGTTTGTCAATGTCCTGCCTCTCCATAGGCACACTTGCGGTCCTATGTGTGTGCTAGAGGGGCAGTTAGGTGTGTTAGGTGGAACTAGATGCTTCTAGAGGATAGGGGAGAGATTCTAGGAGCTTGGTGGCCTTTGGTATGAGGTCATCTATGATGTCAGTGTGGATGTAGAGGTGGCCTACATATGGCCCTCACTTCTCTTCATTCTATGAGACAGTTCTTCATTTGTGTCCATGTTCTTGTCTCCATTTTGCTCAGCTTGCTCTTTTCCAACATGGTATCAGAGCAGTACCAGCCTCCTTGAGCTTGATCCCGCCACCTCATCATCTTCTTCTCCACCTCCACCCTCTTCACCATTCTTCCCCCTTTTAGCCCAGCTCTTGGAGCTTCGAATTCTACACCTATAGTCGACTATTGCCCGAGCCCTTGGAGCTGGAGAACCCCTAGACATAGGCGACCATACCCCCTAGAGGATTTCTTGACATTGTCCCTATGTAGCCCGAATAGCATAGTTTTTTGCCATCTCTCTGTTGCAGAATACTCCCTGCCTGTTGCACCATTGCTCGAGCCCTCTTAGGAGAAGATGGGCGACCTCAAGATGATCATTTTGAGTCACTTTGCAGCCCATTTGGTTCAGTAACGAGGGAGAAAATGTCAAAATACAGACTCAGCCTGGAGTAGCTCCCCCGGGCAAAACAGCGCACCATTTCGCCCAACCTCTGTGCTGGATCTTCTCCTTAGTGAGAGCTTTCTTTTGCTCTAGAAAGCCCCTTGAGTTCTTCACTCTGTTGCTCCAATTTTGGCCTCCAGCCTCGAACTGCTCGACTTGGGGATAACTGTGATCTCTCTTTCCGCTTGCAACTATTTCCAGTGGTTTCATGATAGAAAGTTCTGGAATTATATCAGTTATCTTTTTTCTTTAGGATGTTTGATCATTGGATGTGATCTAGAGCACGTTTGAGTTGCATATTTGGAGCACCTTCCTGCAGTTTGACAGTTTTACAAGCATATGCATAAAAAAATTGTGGTCAAAGGTCAGCATTTCTTCAAAGATTTGACTGTCAAAGTTGCATTTATTATTGCTTGACTGTATCAGATCAGTTTAACAGAGATCTACTCTCTCATGGCACCTTCATTTGACTCCAAGTACAAGAAAAAGATGAAGGTCAGATACCTAAGATATGCTTCTCTACACAACTATGGAGATGACAAGATAATTGTTCTCTCGAAGGATATGATTTTCAGATCCACTTGTTTTACTTCTTTTATCATGGTACCATCTTATAAGGCACTAGACACTGCCCATGTGGTAAGACCTTGGCTTGACATGGATATTTTGCTTTGCTACAAGAAGAGGCTTCTTGTCAAGCCCACATCATCCAAGAGATGATGAGTATGTTTTTTGAGCTCCACTTGTATCTCCCCTAGTTGTCGAGGTACTTTGCCTGGATAGTCCTCCAAAATGATTGTAATAAATTGTGTGCTCTTTGCCCTCACCTCTCATGGCCTATGATGTAGACCATGTGAGTATGTGTTGTCCCCTTGGTACCTCCTGCAGACTTGTGTTTGTACATGCAGGGGAGATAACCATTAGGGGGGGTTTTATTTTTTGCCCTCATGGTACCTCTTGCAGACATTTTGTTTGTACATGCAAGGGAGATAACCATTGCTCACCACAAGCAATGAAGGATATTCTCAAAATATTCTACGGACACATGATGTCATGAGTCATGATCTATGGATGGAATCCAAGAGATGCAGTAGTTGAAACCACCAAAGTTTTCACAGGTGTTATTGCTAATTGGTGGGAGTTCTTATCAGATGAATCCAAAAAGCAAATCTTTGCAAGTGTTGATGCCAATCATCAACCTAATGCTCTGGATTCCCTCATAGCTGCAATCTCCAATCAGTTTCTTCCTACTTTCACGGATGATCATGCCCAGGCAGCAAATGAATTTTCTGCTCTTAAGCTATGCGATCTTTTTCAGTTGGAAGCCTACAATGCACATGTGCAACAGCTGGTTTATAGAGCTGGCATTTTTTCTAACACTGCAGCAAAGCATCATTACCTGTACAACTTACCACACCGACTTGGAGAAGCAGTCATGACGGTCATCGAAGCGCAGACGAAGATTGTCAACATTGACAATCAACCCACTGAAATCCATAAGACAGCTGCAAATTATACTTTTGCTAACCTATTCCACATGGTCCAAGTATACATCCATCGACAATGTACATAATACACTCTCCGGCGCAAGCTTAAAAAGGTTGGTATTGTTTCTCTGACCATATGTAAACTATTTGTGGGTCATCAGAATTTCTGCCCTCTAAGTTCTAGTTATGATCGTCCTTCCCAGCATTCCCATTCATCAAAATCTCACCCTTCTAAATGTTCATGTGGGTCCTCGAGCTTTCCTAAAATTCGAAAGCTCCGATGGCATCGCGGCTACTCTAGATGACCTCAACGTTTTCTTTGCCGCCACTCCTTCCGACAAAACAAATCTACAGGATGTTTTATATGTGGCAAGAAAGGCCATTTTGCTCGTGACTGTCATGAGAAACCCCGCAATCCGCAGAAAAACAACTGAAAGGTTTCTTCACAATGGTAGCACATCCCGAACAATGGGAAGTCATTTCCCAAGGTGAGTCTGATGAGTCCCTTCTAGAATGTTCTGAATCAGATACTCCAGAATGTCTTCATTGCCAGCTACATGCTCCTCCAGCATCCGAAGATGACGACCCCAATGTATATATCCTGATGACTCTTCCTCACCAACGACAACCCTTCCGTGTTGATATCGAGATCTCCTCAGGAAGTTTTGATGGAGAGCCCCCAGAAGAACCTCCTCCCCTAGAGGTTTTTGCTCCAGCTTTCGGTCGAAGCAATTCTTGTGGTCACTGTAAAGAATGAGGGAGAGAGATAGGAGACTCAAGTTCAGCTTTCTTCACAACACACAAAAGAGAGAGGACACAAGGTTGGAGGGTGAAGCCTTTCTTCACTTTTTCACACAACCACAATACAATAGAAGAGGGAAATACCCTATATGTCAAACCCTAGAATACGTGGTTCATATGTGAACCCAAACCAAAAACATACGTGGTAGTCTAACTACACCACGAGTACAACTAACATAGGCGGTGACATAAATGATAGTCATCCAGGAGATATATCGGCGGTAGAGCTTGATATCTCAACACTCCCCCTCAAGCTCAAATCCATCTCACGTACACCAAGCAAGCTCCTAAATTTGCGAAGCTTCTCGGTACCCAATGCCTTCGTAAAAATATCAGCCACCTGCTCCTCAGTGCTGACATAGACAAGATCAATCTCACCAGCTAGAACCTTCTCTCTCACAAAGTGATAATGCACCTCAATGTGCTTCGTTCTAGCATGATAAACTGGGTTATTAGCAAGCATGATGCTGCTAATGTTGTCACAATGAATGACAACTGCTGCATGAACTGACTGTCCCATATCTGCAAGTAGCTTCCGTAACCAAGCTACCTCACATGCAGCCATTGCTGCACCCCTGTACTCAGCCTCTGTGCTCGACAAGGCAACTGTTGGCTGCTTCTTGCTGCTCCAACTGATGGCACCACTCCCAAGGGAAAACATAAAACCACTAGTAGATCTCCTGTCTGAGACACTACCAGCCCAGTCAGCATCTGTGTATCCATGTACCTATAATGCACACCCAGCTTCATAAAACAGTCCATAATGCAATGTGGACTTCACATACCGCAGTATGCACCTAGTCGCATCCAAATGTGGCTTCCTCGGTGCCTGCATAAACTGACTCACCAGCCCCACAGCATAGCTCAAATCTGGTCTGGTTATAGTCATGTAAATCAAGCTACCTACTATGCGCCTGTACATAGTAATATCTTCAAGAAGCTCACCTGTCTCTGCATTGAGCTTCACATTCTGCTCCAATGGAACAGAAATAGGCTTACAGCCTGTCATCCCATATTTGGACAGCATGTCCAAACCGTATTGCCTTTGCAACAGCCATATCCCACTCGGGGATCTAATAACCTCAATGCCCAAGAAGTAACGCAGCTCTCCCAAATCCTTCATCTCAAATTTCTGCTTCAACAACAGCTTCACTTCATTAATGTCTGCATCACTATCACCTGTAATAATCAAGTCATCAACATAGATGACTATAAGCACAATCCCTCTGTTTGTCCTTTTCACATAAAGTGAAAAATCTGAGTTGGAAATCTGAAATCCAATAGTGACAAGATATTGCCCTATCTTGTCTGACCATGCCCTCGGCGCCTGTTTTAAGCCATACAAGGCTTTGCGCAACCTGCATACAAAATCGGGGTGTGAATTATCCTCATAACCTTCTGGCTGCATCATATAAACCTCTTCCTGCAAATCACCATGCAAGAAGGCATTTTTCACATCCATCTGATGCAAAGACCATCCCTTTGCAGCAGCCATAGCAATTACTGCTCTCACGGTTGCCATCCTTGCAACTGGGCTGAAAGTTTCCTCATAGTCAATTCCATATGTCTGTGCAAAACCTTTGGCAACCAATCTTGCCTTGTACCTGCTAACAGACCCATCAGCATTGTGCTTTACTTTGTAAACCCACTTGCAGCCAATAGCCTTCTTATCATGAGGCAAAGGCATCAAATCCCAAGTGTGGTTTGCATCCAAGGCAGCCATCTCTTCATCCATAGCTGCTTCCCAATTTTTATGCCCTGCTGCATCCTCAAAACATGTGGGCTCTGGCTCCTCTAGAACCTTGACCATATAAGCATAGTGATGTGCTGTATACCCATCATATCTCAGCCTATCAACTGGATACTTAATACGAGTGGACCTCCGTACAACTGGATCAGTTGCAGGAGTCTTTAAATCATGCCTGCTTTTCCTTGCACCAGGTGTAACAACAGAAGGAATCCCAAGTTCCTCATCAAGGCTCATTTCAGAGCCACTTGACTCTCCATCAACATGAGAGCTACCAGCAGACACATCAAACACTGGAGCATGGTCCACTTTTTCTTTTCCCTTATGTGATACCTGCACAACACTATCAGGACTGCCATGTGACGATTCACTAGATCTCAATCTCCCTGTCCATGCATTAGATCCACTAGTAGAGGACTCTCTGGGTCCACTCAAGGCTTGAGATTGCTGCTCTGCATTTATTGCAGCATTCCCATTTCCTGCATCTGCATCTCCTACCATAACAGTTGGTGCATACCAGCTGCTCATTTCATCAAAAACAACATCTCTGCTCACTTGCATTTTGCGGGTGGAAGGGTTATAACAGCGATACCCTTTTTGGTGCAGAGCATATCCAATAAAGATGCATTTTTCTGCCTTTGGATCCAGCTTTGTTCTCTTCTCATCAGGAATATGAACATAAGCTATGCAACCAAATACCTTCAAGTGAGAAATATCTGGTTTTTGGCCTGTATACATTTCTTCAGGCGTCATGCCATGGACAGCTACAGTGGGGGTTCTGTTCATAATATAAACAGCAGTTGCTACTGCTTCAGCCCAAAAATAATCAGGCATGTTTTTCTCATTTAGGATCGCCCGTCCTACTTCTGCAATATGCCTGTTCTTCCTTTCTGCAACCCCATTCTGCTGAGGGGTAGACCTGCATGAGTACTTCCTTTGAATTCCCTGTTCTTTCAGATATTCACAAAATTCTTCTGAAAAGTACTCTCCCCCTCCATCAGATCTTAGCACTTTAATATGCACACCTTTCTCTTTTTCAACCATGGCCTTAAAAGCCTTGAAGTGGCTGAACACTTCACTTTTGTGCTTCATAAAATAAATCCACACCTTCCTAGTGTAGTCATCAATAAACATCACATAATAATGGCATCCACCAATAGAAGCAGCTTTGGTTGTCCAAACATCTGAATGGATCACTTCCAAAGGTCTTCTGCTCACCTTAGCATTTTTGGGAAATGCATGTCTGGCCTGCTTACCCATTTGGCATGCTTCACATACCTTTTGCATTCCCTCAACTCTGAATTTAGGCAAACCTGCAACAATGTTTTTTGTTTGCATAGATTTCAGCCTTTGTATATTCACGTGCCCAATGCGCTTGTGCCATATCTCAATATCTGCAATGACACCTCTCCCATATAGCAGCTTTTACCTCAGGCATATCAACATCCAAGGTGAACATTCTGCCATTTTTATTGCCTTTCGCAACCAAGCGGCACTTATTTTTCAAGTCCTCAACAAAGCATCCATCAGGATTAAATCTAACCTGCAGACCTTGCTCAACCATCTGGCCAACTGAAACCAGGTTCTTAGTGATTTTCGGAACATGAAGTACATCTGCCAAGTACTTCGTTTTGCCATCCTGCATAGCCAGTGGCACTTTACCAACCTGCGTAATTGGGTGCGCAGTATCATCTCCTGTTTCAACATAACCTGGCTTATCCAAATTTCTAACATCATGAAACCACTCACCATGACTGGTCATGTGGTTAGAGGCACCTGAATCAACATACCAAACATCATTGCAAGCTGCAGCATCTCCTGACATGGAGTTAACCATATGCTGCATCACAAAAAGGTGCTCATTTCTGTCGTCACCATGCCCACTTGATGATGCATAGTTGCTTTGCTGCAACTTCCCACTTTTGATGTCATTCTGTTTTTTATAGCATGTATTCTCCTTGTGTCCAGGCTTTCCACAATAATAGCATTCTGTGCTGCTATTTACTTGCTGGTTCCTTTGCCATGAACCACGGCCTCTTTGGCTCCCCCTGCCTCTAGAACTACCACGTCCCCCTCCATAGGACTGGTTTTCCTGTTGTTGCTGCTGGTTCTGATTTCCTGCACGGCCACCAAAACGGCCTCTTCCTCTACCCCTGCCTCTACCTGTATTCGAGTAGAAAGCAGTCTCTTGAGAAGCTGAGGTGGCTGAACCACCATTCCTTTGCTCTTCACTCAGCAAGAGAGCAATAAGTTCCTGAAAATCAGGAAATGTTTCACGGACTCCAATGGATGTCCGAAACTGTGCATAATCTTTCCCAAGACCATTCAAGGTCACAGACACTAAGTCCTCATCATCAACAGGTGCTCCAATGGAGGCAAGAGAATCTGCAAGGCCTTTCACCTTCAAGGAATACTCATTTATATTCAGATTTTTCCTTTGCACATTGTGCAACTCCTGCTTTAGCTGCATCTTTCGTGCTTTGGTATTTGTGCTATACAGCTTCACCAATGTATCCCATGCCTCCTTAGGCATCTCTAGATCCTGTATATGCACAATCATAGAATCTGAAATGCTAACAGACAGCCAATACAGGCATTTTCTGGCTTTTTCATGCCATTCTTTATAGGCCTTCAATTCAGCAGGAGTGGGAGTAGCACCCAAAACTGGTTCTGCAGTTTCACCACTGATGTACTCCCAAACTCCCTTTCCCATAAGGAAGTTTGTCATCCTGAACTTCCATGCTTGGAAGTTGTTCTTGTCAAGCTTCTCATTGACAATGGTAGACAGATTCTCAGACATTTTACAAATCACAAATTGCAACAGCAACCTGTAAACACAGCAAATGCCTCACAAGGGCAAATAGCAAAGCTTCTGCAAAAAGCCTCACAGGGGCAGGTCTGCAACACTGACGAAAGTGGTATTTCACCACACAGTCACTTCCTAGTGACGATTTTGCATCAACAGGCAACAGGCATGAATCTGCAACTCCCAATATCTCTGCACACAGGCATACGATGCAATTTCTGTGACACTTTTTCACCGACTAGCCGCGCATTGGTCGCACAGCGAAAAACAGGGCCTTTTTCTGAGTGCCTGCGAAGAACTTCCGCCTTCAAAACGGGCCCCGAAACGGCCTCAAATCAAAAAAATAAAGTCACCAAGGGCTTCGCCCCTTCCCGCAGCATATACTGCGCTCTTGCCACACCGCGAAGGGCCTCTCAATCTGAAACAGTGCACTCCTGCACTTCTGGCTGTGCTACCTGCAGAGATTTGCTCCCAAACTCGAAATAGGAAAGCAACACTGGTCCTCTTACCAAGACACCACAAACTTGGCTTGCTTTCTTGAGCTGCTTACCACGAACAAAGCTCTGATACCATGTAAAGAATGAGGGAGAGAGATAGGAGACTCAAGTTCAGCTTTCTTCACAACACACAAAAGAGAGAGGACACAAGGTTGGAGGGTGAAGCCTTTCTTCACTTTTTCACACAACCACAATACAATAGAAGAGGGAAATACCCTATATGTCAAACCCTAGAATACGTGGTTCATATGTGAACCCAAAGCAAAAACATACGTGGTAGTCTAACTACACCACGAGTACAACTAACATAGGCAGTGACATAAATGATAGTCATCCAGGAGATATATCGGCGGTAGAGCTTGATATCTCAACAGTCACAGCCGAGATCGCGGCCGACATCTTGGGTTTTCCCATAAAAAATTTCCATCTTTTGATTTACATACGTCCGAAGATCTTTCTGATTCTTCCTTTGCTCCTTCTCCAAGTAGAAGATTACCTTCAACAGATTTCTATTCCGGTCCTTTGGTCTTTCGGCCTCTCCACAGTGTACATGACTCCTCCCCTAACTCTCTTCCTCCTCCTTTTTGGAAATCCCTAGTCACCACTCTCTCTGCCCCTGCTCCTCAGTTGGAAGACTACAATGCACATGTGCAACATCTAGTTTATAGAGCTGGCATTTCTTCTGACACTGCAGCAAAGCGTCATTACTTGTATAGCTTACCGCATTGACTTGGAGAAGCAGTCATGATGGTCATCGAAGCGCAGACGAAGATTGTCAACATTGACAATCAACCGAATGAAACTCATAAGACAGTCACAGATTATACTTTTGCTAACCTATTCCAGATGGTCCAAGTATACATCCGTCGACAATGTATAGAATACACTCTCCGGAGCAAGCTTAAAAAGGTTGGTATTATTTCTCCGGCCATATGTGAACAGCTTGTGGGTCATCAGAATTTCTGCCCTCCAGGTTCTAGTTATGGACGTCCTTCTCGGCATTACCATTCATCAAAATCTCACCCTTCTAAATGTTCATGTGGATCCTCGAGCTTTCCTAAAATTCAAAAGCTCCGATGGTGTCGTCGCTACTCTAGAAGGCCTCAACGTTTTCTTCACTGCTGCTCCTTCCGACAAAACAAATCTACAGGATGTTTTATATGTGGCAAGAAAGGCCATCTTGCTCATGACTATCATGAGAAACCCCGCAATCCACAGCAAAAACAACTCAAAGGTTTCTTCGCAATGGTAGTACATCCCGAACAATGGGAAGTCATTTCCCAAGGTGAGTCTGATGAGTCTCTTCTAGAATGTTCTGAATCAGATACTCCAGAATGTCTTCATTGCCAGCTACATGCTCCTCTAGCATCCAAAGATGACGACCCCAATGTATATAGCCTGATGACTCTTCCTCACAAATGACAACCCTTCTGTGTTGATATCGAGATCTCCTCAGGAAGTTTTGATGGAGAGCCCCTAGAAGAACCTCCTCTCCCAGAGGTTTTTGCTCCAGCTTTCGGTCGTAGCAATTCCTGTGGTCACAGCCGAGATCGCGACCGACATCCTGGGTTTTCCCATCGAAATTTTCCATCTTTTGATTTACATACGTCCGAAGATCTTTCTGATTCTTCCTTTGCTCCTTCTCCAAGTAGAAGATTACCTTCAACAGATTTCTATTCCGGTCCTTTGGTCTTTCGGCCTCTCCACAGTGTACATGACTCCTCCCCTAACTTTCTTCATCCTCCTTTTTGGAAATCCCCAGTCACCACCCTCTCTGCCCCTACTCCTCTGATCCAATCTCCACAACGACCCCCCTGTTTTGACCAATTTGAAAGTCTTGGCATCAGCACTGATCGGCTTTGTATCCACCTAACAACGATCACTGACAATTGTGCCAAGCTTCAAAACTCCATCGAATCATTGGATCGTAAGGTTGGTGAACATTTGACTCAGTGCAAGCTCTATACTGAACCAGTTCCAAATGTGTTATCTCTTTAATATTTCTTTTCGTCACCAGCACCAGCAGTCTGAAATTCTATGAAAAATTGGCTGGTAAAAGTTCAGCTCAAACCCCCAGGGGTACCTCCTTATAATTTGATTGCTTTAGTCGACACAGGGTCTGGATTCAGCATTTGGAAATATCGGGCTCTTCCTGCTTCTTCTTGGCAACAACTTGAGACCCAGGATCAGATGCTTGGTTCGACAATGGGTGGCGGGCTTATTGCATGCAAGAGGTATGCATCAGAAATGGCTATCACTCTGGCTGGCCATTCCACCACTATTAGTTTCTATCAATTGGAATCCCAAGGGGTAGATCTGGTCATTGGTAATGCTTTTCTCAACCAACATCTCCCATTCGGGTTTTCTACTAAAGAGATGGTCCTTACCATAAATAACATCTTGGTACATATCCCTACAAGAGAATCTCTCAAGCGGGTCCTCAAGCCATTTGAAGAGGACCTAGAGATTGTCTGACAGTGTTCTTCCCCAGTTGACCTCCAATATGTCAAAGCTCCACCCGAATATGATTCTACTCTAGATGCCTCTCCAAATCCTGCCGAGTCATTTAGCCCACAGCCTTCTCCTCAAGATGCTCAACAACCCCTTCAAGGAGCTGAGCTTGACGACTATATCAATAGCCTCCTCCAGGTAGAAAACAGTAAGCAGTTTCGTCAAATTGTTCATACGCTTCATATGATGATAGCACTGCAGGATATGCAACAGAAGTTCATTCGTGATTGCAGTAGTGACTCACATTTGGCTTTCAAGAAAGTGTTTCAGCATCAAGTCGACCTCCCTCTTCGGGAAAACTCCAAACCATTCAAAGAAAGTCCATATGGGTTTACCCAAGCCAACCGACAATTGTGCAACCAAGAAATCCAAGAACTCTTGGATATGGGTCTCATTGAACCGTCCCGCTCTGAGTGGGCAGTAGCGGTTTCTATGTAAATAAACACTCAGAGCAGAAGAGGGGTAAAAAGTGCCTTGTCATAAATTACAAGCCACTAAACAAATGTCTTTTGTCCATTTCTTATCTGATTCCTAGCAACGAATACCTTATTGAAAAAATTTCTGGTGCTACAATCTTCTCGAAGTTCGACCTCAAGGCAGGGTTCTGGAAAGTGGGACTTAATCCTAATGATCGCCATAAGACAGTGTTGTTCCTCAGAGATTCTATGAATGGAACGTACTTCCTTTCGGTCTCAAAACCGCTCCTGTAGAATTTTAGAAGTTCATGGATTCCATATTCAGTCAGCATCATTCTTTTTGTTTAGTTTATATTGATGACATACTAGTGTACATCAAGGATGTCCATTCACATCTCCGCCATCTCCAAATTGTGTATGATCTCATCAAATCCAAAGGGTTGGCCCTTTATGCCAAAAAAATCACCCTTGGCCAGGAAATGATTGAGTTCTTAGGAGTCCACATCCACAAGGGTAATATTCAAATGCAGCAACATGTCTTGAAGGCTCTTCTTGCATTTCCAGATGAAATCAGTGATCGAACTCAACTCCAAAGGTTCCTGGGATGTTTAAATTACATATCCCCTTTTTATAAATAGTTGGCCCGAGATCGGCATCTTCTCCAACTCTATCTCAGAAAAGATGGTCCGACATGGGGTCCACCCCAAATAGAAGAAGTGCAACACATCAAAGAAAAGGTCCAACAGCTACTATCTCTCACCATTCCATCAGCCACAGGACAGCTGATAATTGAAACAGATGCATCTGATCATTTTTGGGGAGCAGTCTTACTTGAAAAGACACCCACTGAAGAAGTTGTATGTGCCTACCGGTCAGGAACTTTTCAAGGCGCTGAGCTAAATTACCATTCAATTGAGAAAGAAATTCTAGCAGTCAAAAGGGCAATTCAAAAGCTAGAACTCTTTATCTTAAATAAAGAATTCCTCATCCGCATCGACAAGCAAAACTTCAAGACGTTTTGCACCCGCCGAATTGATAAACAGATTGGCAGGGGACGCTTAGCTCGCTGGTAGGAATTCTTTACAATGTATGATTTCAAAGTAGAATGGAAGAAAGGCTCTTCAAATGTGCTCCCAGACATGCTCTCCCATGAAGGAGCACCTTATTGGGACATTCACAATGGCAGATTACTACTTCCACTTGATATTAGACAACTAGAAGTGCTATGTCTCGGTCATGGTGATTAGACACTGTCCTCAATTGGATAAGAACATCATGACACCTGTACAAAATTAAATAAATTTCATAAAGTGACTAGACACTGCTCATATCTGAGTAAGACCTTCACCTTTATGTCTTGTACATATCTTTTCATTGTACAAACAAATGGATGACAGCTCAGAGTGGACTACAGCTCAACCTCCACTCATGTCAGCTCAGAATGGATTACAGCTCATCCTCCACTCAGCCTTTTTCCTATATAAGAGCATCCTTGGCTCATTTGTAGGCAGAGTCTGCCTCCGAGAGCTCCTGTATCCTTAGTTTGTTTGCAATATATATCCAACTTCCAAGCCTCCTTGCTTCAAACTCCTTTGTACTCAGTTTCTTTCTTTTAGTTTTCCTTCATGCCTTTGTCTGTTCCACTGTTCTCCATCTCTTACATCCTGTTCTTTGCCCCCGACTGGTCTTCCTCGCTGTTATGCACCTCTCCTCCTACGAACTTTCCTATCTACATCTGTTTCATTCATGCTTTGTCTCTCGATTTCGTCTTCTCCTTACCCCTCGGCATCATCATGGGTTCTCGCTCTTACTGTGTTTAGCTTTCTCTTTTCAGATCTACGTTCTCCTATCTCCCCATTGTTCCTTCCACCCAACTCCGTTTAGCTTTCTCTTTTTAGATCTACGTTCTCCTATCTCCCCATTGTTCCTTCCACCCAGCACCCATCCTAAACCCTAAACCCTAAACCCAAAAAACAAAAAAGCTTGCCTGTAAACCCTAAATCCTAAACCCAAAAAACCAAAAAGCTTGCCTGTAAACCCTAAACCCTAAACCCTAAACCTTAAACCCTACCCCTAAACCCTAAACCGTATACCTTATACCCTTAACCCTATAGGTTCCTAAGGGCCAAGGTCTTCAGTAAGATAGATCTCAAATCCGGCTATCATCAAGTTCATATGGTAGAAGAGGATAGGGTTTAGGGTTTAGGATTTAGGGTGTAGGATTTAGGGTTTAGGGTTTAGGGTTCCGAAATAGGCGACCGATCACACGTTAGAACTGTGGCACAGAATAGAGCAACTAACCTATGGACTCCATTTGGCCCAGAGCCATCGGGGATCATCTGGGGCTCCAAACGAGCCCCGCAACCCAAGAGTGGGCTGCCCCAGGAAAGGCTCCATCTACCCTCAGTGCAGTCAATCATGGGATGCCTTAGAGCTAGCAGTGTGCCAACTCTTTCTGAAGCCGTCCAGCCATCAGGCCACACATGGCCCCCATCTAGTGTCCAAACTACTCAAATGCCTTCTCCTCATATGGGGGGCTTATAAGTAGAGTTAGCTGGTTCTCTCGTAGTTACACGAGAGTGGAGCATTGATATCTAACACCCCCCCTCAATGTCCACCCGCAAGTGAACTTACTTTTTCGGCCCAATGCCAAATCGATGAAGATGCCTCTCCAGCAAGTCTCTTCCAAGAGCCTTTGTGAAGATGTCTGCAGCATTCTCTGTAGTCGAACAGTACACCAAGTCGACCTCTCCATCCATGATGAGCTCGCGTACAAAGTGATATTGAATCTCAATGTGTTTTGTGCGAGTGTGGAACACAGGGTTCTTTGCAATTGCGATGCAACTCTAATTGTCACACGATAACTGCGTAGGCTTGTATAGGTGATGCCATAATCAAGTGTGCCTTTGATGTATTTCAGCACCCGCATCCCTGCCCTCCAATGGTTCTCTCGGGGCTTATTGGAAAACTTACTTAGTACACCAATTGCAAAGGCCGGCTGCATGTTGCACAAGTAAATCAAACTGCCCACAAGCCTTCTGTACTTTGCTTCATCCACCAGTGGTGATGAATCCTCATTTGAGAGCTTCACGTCAACCTCCATAGGGGTGCCAATTGTCTTACACTCAGCCATGCCAAATGCCTCCAGTATCTCTCCAGCATACTTCAGCTGTGAGATGAAGATCTGTTTTGGCTCTTGCCAAACTTCAATCCCCAAACAGAAATGCATCAGTCCGACGTCTGTCATTTCAAACTCTCTTCCTAGCAACTGCTTTATCTGCAATATCTTTTCTTCATGGTTCCCTATTATGACAAGGTCATCCACATAAAGGACCATGATCATACACCTGCCTCCTTCTCTGTAGATATACAAATTTGCATCAGATGGGCTCCTCCTGAACCCGTTTTGCAGAAAGTAGGGATCAATCTGCTGATACCATGCCCGTGGGGCCTATTTCAGCCTGTAAAGTGCCTTCTTTAGTTTACATACTTTACCTTCTAAACCGGGGATCACAAAACTTGGTGGTTGTTCCACATATACCTCCTCCTTGAGATCTCCATTCAGAAAGGTGGATTTTACATCCATCTAAAACATGGGCCAACTTTCCTATGCTACTAAAGCCAAAACACTACGAATTGTGGTTAGTCGAGCTGTGGGAGCAAAAGTATCTTGATAATCAAAACCATGCACCTGTGCGAATCCTTTTGCCATGAGCCGAGCCTTGTACTTATCTAACGTGCTGTCAGACTTGTACTTGGTCTTGTACACCCACTTGGTGCCGATGACCTTGCATTTTGGTGGTCGATCCACAAGGTCCCAAGTGTTGTTCTTCATTATGGAGCCATACTCCGACTGCATAGCCTCCATCCACCTATCATCACCCTGTGCCTCTTCAAGACACTTGGGTTCTTCAGCACGGATCACCTCTGTCATCAAAGCGTAGTTGACCAAGTGTTCCTATGCCCTTGTTTTCTCCTCTAATCTCTTGGACCGGTGGTGTTTGGATGGTTCCTCCTCAATGGCTGGAGGTTCTCTGTTGTCCAAAAGCTACTTTACCCACTTCGAGAATGGCTGTTGCCATTGTGGTTCTGCAGGCTCTTCTTCCTCTTCTTTATCTTGAATCCTCCCAAGCACCGTTGGGGGAGTTTGGTCTGCTATTGGTGGTTGTACTGGATGGATATCCTGGTCCTGGTTGTCTGGGAAGGAAGCATCCTCCTCCATTTGATGCGCTCTTGATGCGGCTATTCTGAGAAGACCACATCGTGACTTACTATTACCTTCTTGGTAATAGGATTATATAGACGGTAACCCTTTGCCTCTTCACTGTAGCCCTTCACTATAGCCCAAGAAAATACACTTCCGGCTCTTTGGTTCCCATTAGGTCCTGTTAGCATCACGGACATGCACAAAACAGTCACATCCAAAAACTTTGAAACGTGCAGCTGAAGGTTTCTTACAAGAAAAGGCCTGCAGTGGAGTCATCCCATTCACAGCCTTTGTGTAGCTACGATTCAGAATGTAAACTGCCGTGTTACATGCTTCAGCCCAGAAAGTCTTTGGCAAATCTTTCCCTTTCATCATACTCCTGCCCATTTTGTAGATGACGTGCATCTTGCGCTCTGCTACTCCATTTTGCTGTGGTGTATGTGGTGGGGGTTTCTGCCTCTTGATCCCGTGACTTTTGCAGTAACTTTTGAATTCACTTGATGTGAACTCACCACCTCTGTCTGATCTCAACTTCTTCACCTTCCTCCTCATTTCTTTCTCGACCATTACATGCCATTCTTTGAACTTACTAAAAGCCTCATCTTTAGTCTTCAGGAAGTATATCCATATCCTTCTACTGTAGTCATCGATCAGCGTCATGAGGTAGTAGGAACCACCCAAAGCTTCTGTCTCCATCTTTTCGTAGAGGTCCGTGTGAATGAGCTCTAGAGGAGCCTTTGCCCTGCTGGCCTCTTTAGGAAAGGGTTGTCGATGCTGCTTGCCCACCATCATGCAAGCTTCACATACATCGGGCAAATATGTAATTTTTGGTAGGTTTGCAATCATTCCACTTTTATGCATTTCCTTTAAAGAGCTAAGGTACATATGACCAAACCTCTCATGCCACAGCTTAGTGTTGCTCACATCAGCTTGAGCACTGAAAGCTGAGAGTTCATAGATGTTGTTACGCTGTGTACCTTTACCAATGACCTTCCCTTGAAGATCCAAAATCTGTGTGCCATTCTTATCGAAGTGAACTTTGAGGTCCCGATTCGTGATCGCAAAAACGGACAAGAAGTTCCTCTTGATATCTGGCACATAAAGAACATCGAACAACTATTTTACAACTCCATCTGACTTGAGAGCAATTGTACCTTTTCCTTTTGCTGGACATTTTGCATCATTGTCGACTGCTACTAGGATGTCATTCCCTACCAGATGTAGAGAGGTATACCAATCCTTCCGACTGGTCATGTGGCACGATGCACCACTGTCAATAATCCAAGGTTCATCCGCAGGTACATGAACTGCCTCTGTGTAAATCTCCTCAATTGCTACGAACAGCTCTACTGGTACTGCCTGTGTGCTGTTGCTGGACTCTTTCTTTACTCCGTTCTTCTCATTTGCAATCTTCTTCCAGCACTCATTCTGCTTGTGCCCTGCCTTGTTGCAATAGAAGAAATTGATCTTCTTCTTTCTCTTTTTATCATCAGAAGAAGATGGGTTACCAGAGTCCTTACCCTTACCTTTCTTTGATCCAGCCGAATCTTCTCCAGTCCTTGTCTTTTGACGCATCTCCTCCTCCAAAGTTGAGGGGCGGATTTCTGTTCTGCGTATTCAGCATCGTAACAAGACCGTCGTACTTTGGTGGGAAAATTCGTATGCACCTTCGTGTGCTGGATTCTCACTGGTGATGATGATGCCAATTGCACTCATCTGATCGCGCAGATTCTTCACCCTGGTGATGAACTTCTCTGCCATTTCAGACTCAAACAATTTCTCGTTCGCAAGTTGAGTCTCTAGATTTTGAATCTACGTCTGATTCGTGGTCTCATACTGATTTTTCAAGACCGTCCATGCCTCCGCTGTGGTGACATGTTGAATTACACCATGACAGAATCACTTACACTGCAGACAATAGAACACAGCGCATCTGCATTTCTTCTTGTCCATGCGAGAATCTCATCCGCAGTTGGTACTATCTGTTGTCCTACATTGGCTGGATTCGGTTTCACAACCGGCTTCACGTCCACCCTAGTAGCAATATCCCAAAGCTCATATGCACTTAGGATGGTCTTCATCTTGAACTTCCAGAGTGGATAGTTAGTGCCGTCCAACTTTTTGCTTTTGCCGAACTGTGGGATTTGTAGTCTTGCGGGCGGGGCCATCCCTCACAATCTGCTCGCAAACAGAAACACACTACCAAATCTTCTTGCTAGAGCCCAAGCTCTGATACCATGTAAGAAAACAATACAACGTCTGTGCTCAACAAATAACAGGATCTCGTATGCAAGAGAGAAAAGCAGATAGTATGGAGAATCAAAAATTTGATTACTATAAAACTGATACAATAGATGGTGCTGCCTCCCAACCGTGCGCTCGGATGCTAAGGAATTAGGGTTGCTATAGCCAGTGATGATATGGGCTTCATGGGATTGCTCTTATATAGCCACCAGTTGTAGTCGGTTAGACCCAATTGGGAGACCGACCCAGTTCGCCCAAAACGGCCGATTGGAGGTTCGAGCCCAGAGTCATCCGGGATCATCTGGGGCTCCAAATGGGTTCCGTAACCCGAGAGTGGGCTGCCCTGAGAAATGCTCCATCTACCCTCAGTGCGGCTAGTCATGGGATGCCTTCCCATACTTGCATGTAGCCTAGTTGGTAGTGTGCCAACTCTATCTGAAGCCGTCCAGCCATCATGCCACACATGGCCCCCATCTGGTGTCCAAACCAAGACCTATCAGATAACCGAGCTACTCAAATGCCTTCTCCTCATATGGGGGGCTTACAAGTAGAGTTAGCTAGTTCCCGTGTAGTTACACGAGAGTTGAGCATTGATATCTAACAAGAAGGCCATAGCAAACAAATGGGTATACAAAAAGAAGTACAATCTAGATGGCAGTATTCAAAGATACAAAGCTAGACTAGTTGCAAAAGGATTTGCACAACAATATGGTCAAGACTATGATGAGACTTATGTTCCAGTAGCAAAGATGGATTCCATACGGTTCTTGATATCACTAGCGACACTCAGTAGATGGAATGTGTATCAGCTCGATGTCAAGAATGCATTTCTCAATGGTTATCTAGACGAGGAAGTCTACATGCAACAACCAGCAAGTTATGTTGAACCAAGAAAGGAGAATAAGGTTTGCCATCTCAAGAAAAGTCTCTACGGATTAAAACAAGCACCCAGAAGTTGGTACAATAGAATCGACAAGTATTTTGCTGATCTGGGATACATGAAGTCCAATGCAGATCATACTCGCTACTACAAAGTTCAAGGGGAAGACATTACTATTGCACTTTTGTACGTAGATGATCTAATTGTGACAAGAAGCAAGGATAGCTTCATTAGAAAACTGAAACAAGACTTATCTGCAGAGTTCGACATGAAAGATCTTGGACTTATGCACTATTGTCTTGGAATTGAGTTCTGGAGAGATTCAGATAGTACATTCATGAGTCAGCTCAAGTATGTTGATAGTCTCTTGTAGCAGTTTCATATGGCAGATTGCAGCCACTCCCATGGAACAGAGTTTGAAACTTACTAAGATTCAGAAAAGCCTACAGTCAATGACAGATACTACAGGCAGCTCATCGGATCTCTTATATATCTGGCAATCACACGGCCAGATATTTGTTATGCAGTAAGCTCACTAGTACAGTTTCTGGCAAATCCAAAATAGTCTCACTAGAAAGCAAGATACATTTGGCAAAAGAAGCGATAGAATTTTTGGGATTGCATATTTACAAAGGACAAATCCAAATGCAAGATCATGTTGGCTTAAAACTTCTCAATTTCCCAGATATACTGAAAGACAAAAAACAATTGCAAAGGTTTTTGGGTTGCTTAAATTATCTCTCCAAATTCTATCATGAGTTGGCAAAAGACAGAGCCCCCTTCAAGAAGTCCTCAAAAAAAGATGGTCCAACATGGTCTGAAGAACAAAGACAAGTAGTTCGCACTATCAAGCAAAAGGTGAAAACCCTCCCAAAACTCAACATGCCCCAAGAAGATGCTCTCATTGTCATTGAGACAGATGCTTCTGACAAGTTTTGGGGAGCAATTTTATTGGAAAAACTCCTTGATGGATCAGAAAATATTTGTGGGTATGGTAGTGGAATGTTCACAGCAACAGAACAAAAATACCACTCTAATGAGAAAGAGATCCTGGCAGTCAAACGCGCCATCCAAAGGTTTGAAATCTTTGTGCTTAATAAAGAATTTATCATAAGATTTGACAATCAAAACCTTCGCACTTTCCTCACCCGAAAAATAGATGGCCAAATTGGAAGAGGAAGGCTTGCCAGATGGCAAGAGTTCCTCTCAAGATATGACTTCAAAATAAGGTTTTTGAGCCAAGTAATTCTGTATATCTTGGTGTTTGAAGCACAGGGCATATTATATTCTTGTCTTGATCCATTAACTCTGCTTTGACTATGTTGAGATCCAGATCCACTCCAGGCAGCATGGTAGCCCAAGCTAGTGAACTTGCAGATTGGACTCCTCAACAATGGAATATGCCAACAGTATTTGGTTCTAGTGTATATAAGCTCTCTACCTTTTCAAAGTTCTTTCTCAAAGCAAAAAGTCATATAAAAGTATCTGAAATCATTGTAGATATCATGAATGAAGGCACCCAAGGTGTCTACCTTCCTATCTTTTCAGAACAAGAGATAGAATGTTTTCGAAAAACAGGATATCGCTACTTCCATTTTGGATGTTTTGTTGCAGCCATAGAACCTCTGTTTAAAGTAGGCATTAATGCATCTTGCCTTGCCATGTTGTGTGACACCCGTCACAAACGTTTGCCCCATGCTAAGATAGGATTGATTCGAGGAAGTTTAGCAGAAGGGCCAACCTGGACATATATATATCCCAATTTTAAAATGTCTTTATATGATCCACACATGAGTACTGCCATTAGGTTATATGTTGAGGTGAAAGGTCTAGATATGAAACCCTCATCTGAGTTTGCTGATATCCACATCAGATCGTGCTGTTTCTTTGTGAATACGATGAATCCTATCCCAAGAAACGTTCCTAACAAAGTTGAATGCTTGTTGACATGAAATGCTACAACTGCCCATTTTGATTTTGAGCGGGTGATAAGGCCTAATTTCTGCAATTCTTCTAGTTCATTCTCACAAAGAGATTTGTCTTCTTTTGTAAATCCATATGGGGATTCCTTAAAAGGCTTGCTGCCTTCCTTCAAAAGTAATGATACTGAGTAATGGAATACTTCTTTAAAGGCTAATGGGGATTCTCTACTACAATCTTTGAAGGTAAGTACCACGACTTCTGCACAGTTTACATTGATGATATTTTGGTATTTAGCAAGACTTTGCAAGAGCACTACAAGCATCTCATCACACTATACCGGGTAATTTATTCCAAGGGCCTTGTTCTCTCAAAAAGCAAGATACATTTGGCAAAAGAAGCGATAGAACTTTTGGGATTTCATATTTACAAAGGACAAATCCAAATGCAAGATCATGTTGGCTTAAAACTTCTCAATTTCCTAGATATACTGAAAGGCAAAAAACAATTGCAAAGGTCTTTGGGTTGCTTAAATTATCTCTCCAAATTCTATCATGAGTTGGCAAAAGACAGAGCCCCCTCCAAGAAGTCTTGAAAAAAAGATGGTCCAACATGGTCTGAAGAACAAACACAAGCAGTTCGCACTATCAAGCAAAAGGTGAAAACCCTCCCAAAACTCAACATGCCCCAAGAATATGCTCTCATTGTCATTGAGACAGATGCTTCTGACAAGTTTTGGGGAGCAATTAATTTATTGGAAAAACTCCTTGATGGATTAAAAAAAAAATTGTGGGTATGGTAGCGGAACGTTCACAGCAACAGAACAAAAATACCACTCTAATGAAAAAGAGATCCTCGCAGTCAAATGCGCCATCCAAAGCTTAATAAAGAATTTATCATAAGATCTGACAATCAAAACCTTCGCACTTTCCTCACCCGAAAAATAGATGGCCAAATTGGAGGAGGAAGACTTGCCAGATGGCAAGAGTTCTTCTCAAGATATGACTTCAAAATAGAATGGAAAAAAGGAATCCATAATAGCATGGCTGATATGCTTACACGTGAAGGAGCACCAAGTGACCCACCTAAATAAATCTTATTATTGTACATGGGTAGACACTATCGAGAAAATCGATAAGACCCCCATTATTTTAAGAGGGTGAATAGACACTGCCAGCTGTCCCTGGTAAGACCTTGACTGGTGAATAGCTCATGCAAGTCAGCACAAGATAAGCATTCTGATGTGTCTGATTCAGATATTTCATACATCGAATCATCTGAACTAGCTTGTGAAACTATCTCCCATGCTTCAGGCTGACGAGCAATAGAGAAAAAACTTTTGATTTGCCTTTCTTGCTTTGTGCCTACCTTTTTGGGACATTTGTTGGTGCAATGTCCTCTTTTTCCACAGACAAAACATTTACCACCTCCTGCCTTATTGAAATATTTGCGGCGTCTTGCATACCTTTTTGGGCACTGAAAGTTGGAGGAGCTCCATTTAAATTTTTTGAACCTTGGTGGGTTCGCTTGGTGACAATTGCATCTCTTATTTTTGTATCTTCTTTCTGATTTTGGCTATTTCTTGCAAAACTGATCCTGGCCTAATGCATCACAAACCTTTGTGGAAAACATGTATTTCTTTAATCTTTTTTGTAGAAGGCGCTCTAAACATTGTGTTTTCAGGATCATTTGAACAAGATGAAAAAGATTTGCAAATGTGAAATGATCCTGAGTCTTTTTTATCTCTGTCGGTTTCCCATTGATATTTACCAATTTTGTTTGAGATTCTATCCTTGTCAAAATTGCATCCCCCAGATTTAATGGAAGAGAATAAAGATATTGCCTTTTTGATGGAGTATCAGAAAACAACCCGTCACGATAAACTGACTTCTGCATGTAGCAATTATATTCATCAAGCAGAGATATGTCACATAGCTTTTGTGCCGCAAATTCCTTAGCTGCTTGCTGGGAATCATTAGCCATTCTTGGCAAAAACTGGTTTGCGATGGTAGACATTATACCATCTGGATTTGTGCACTCATGTCCCCATATGCATAATGGTTCAGTTTCTGGATCTGAAACAGTATCTAATGTATAGTAATCTTCCATCGGCCATGGGTCAGGACTAATGGACTTGCCATCACTATATCTCTCATTCCAAGATGAATAGTGTAATTCATGGTCAGAATTTGGACAGTTGTTCCCATCGGAGTCATAATCCCAAATTGGCCAAGCGTTAAGCCTTTGGGTAATATCTTCTGAAAGGGTGGATGGGCCTGGCTCAAAATATTTCTGCTGAGTAGAAACAAGTGTAGGACATGTAGTGTAAGTGGGGACTATGCTTTCAATCTGCTGAGGGAATGCCAAAGGGGAACTATAGTCAATGATGGGCGACTCACTATCCAATCCTGGAGTAGGCATAAACCTTAGTTCGTAGGAAGGCTTGAGAGTATATTCAAGGGGTTGCCATATAAGAGCTTCTTTTTCTGCAAAGAAGTTTTTTAGAGGTGGTGGCATTGAACCAGCCAGAATTACTTTTAGGGCTTCTACCACCCATTCTTGGTCACCTGTGGTTGGAAATATTCTTTTAGAATTCTCCCAAAAATTTTTGGGTGAAGCGAATGCCTCTGTGGGGGGATCAAACATAAAAAAATCCTTCCTCTACTGTGGTTTAAAATTAACAGGAATAGGACTTAGCTTTGTGGGCAAAGACCGAAGACGTGTATGCCGTAGAGGCTTGGTAGCTGCTACTCGAATCTGTGGCTTTGTTACTACTGGTACTGTAGGTTTTGCAGGAGTCTGAACATTGTGAGGCCCCAAATCGTTGATCTTGCTTGCTACTTGGGCCACTGTACCTTTGAGTTCTTTCACATCTCTTGCGATTTGATCTAGGCACTCTTGGACCCTCTGGTTATGCAAGTTGCACCAATTTAGTTGTTGGTTTGCCAAAGGCTGAGCCGCTTCTTTCTGTACTATTGCAAATGGAGAAAACACAACTTTATCAGATCCTTCATGGGTTAAACTTTTGAAAGCAATAGTTTCTGGCCATTTCTGATCCTCAAATTCTAGGGATCTGAACATCATCATATCCTAGGAGGTGCTTGCACTGCTGGGATTGTCTGAGGAACCAGACTCCTCCCTCCAAGATTGCATGCCAGTCAAGGAAGAATATGATACAGAGATGTCTTATTATTCAAATCAAGAGGCATCTACTAGAAGAGCCTGGAAGGGCAAAAGAATGGCATTCCAAGGAGCATCAGGATCTCATGCTATTCGTAGTGAATTTCAAGTACGCAATGGAGGAGGCCCTCCTATGCAACAATCCTTAGATCCTAAGAATTTCCCAAGATATATGATTGATCTGGATTGTCTGACACCGCAAAAGACTAAAGATACTCTCAAAGTTTTGTATGGTTTTATGCAAGGCTTAACAGAAGTATACCATTGGGACCCCAGAGCAGCAGCCACAGAAGCCACATGAGGATTCATAGGAAGCCTTGGCAACTGGTGGGAATGGATGCCCAACAACATCAAGGAGCAACTATTGTCCAGCATGAATGGTAATATCCCTAATGCCCCAGATGCTATAATCTCTGCCATCGCAAACCAATTTTTGCCAACAATGGCTAATGATTCCCGGTAAGCAGCTAAGGAATTTGCGGCACAAAAGCTATGTGACATATCCCTACATGATGAATATAATTGCTATATACAGAAGTTAGTTTATCGTGTCGGGTTGTTTTCTGATACACCATCAAAAAGGCAATATCTTCCGGTAAATCTGGGGGATGCAATTTTGACAAGGATAGAATCTCAAACAAAATTGGTAAATATCAATGGGCAATCGACAGAGGTACAAAAGACTCTGGATGATTTCACATTTGCAAATCTTTTTCAGCTTGTTCAAATGATCCTGAAAACACAATGTTCAGAGCGCCTTCTACAGAAAAGATTAAAGAAATACATGTTTTCCACAAAGGTTTGTGATGCATTAGGCCAAGATCAGTTTTGCAAGAAACAGCCAAAATCAGAAAGAAGATACAAAAATAAGAGATGCAATTGTCACCAAGCGAAGCGACCAAGGTTCAGAAAATTTAAATGGAGCTCCTCCAACTTTCGGTGCCCAAAAAGGTATGCAAGACGGCACAAATATTTCAATAAGGCAAGAGGTGGTAAATGTTTTGTTTGTGGAAAAAGAGGGCATTTTGCCAACAAATGTCCCAAAAAGGCAGGCACAAAGCAAGAAAGGAAAATCAAAAGTTTTTTCTCTATTGCTCGTCAGCCTGAAGCATGGGAGATAGCTTCACAAGCTAGTTCAGATCATTCAGTGTATGAAATATCTGAATCAGACACATCAGAATGCTTATCTTGTGCTAACTTGCATGAGCTATTCACCAGTGAAGACGAAGACCAGTTTATGTATGCAGCCATGGAGATGCCTGAAGAGACAGAAGAAGAAGAAGAGCAGCCTCCTAGCCATTCTCACCAAAGAGGAAGAGGCAGAGGCAGAGGCAGGGGAAAAATGCCTTCATTTTCCCACTATTGCGATAAAGATAAAGGTAAAGGTCCTCTCAAAAACCCTCCATCCATTCATGGTCCTTCGTTTTTTCATAGAGGAAATCATGCCCATCCGGCAGCTACACTAGTGCCTTCGCATTATGACAAGTTGGAAGCACTCCTTGGCTCTACCCATCCCCTAGATATTGAAGCACAAGCAATGTTGGCAAAGCCTCAAGGAGATCCACACAAAGCAGAGCAACCCCAACAGCAAAAGATGGTAAGAGATCTCCCACATGAATCTTCAATAGCAAATCAAATCAATGCATTGTCGACAGCATTTAGCTCACTTTCTAAGCATGTGGAAGAAGTTGAGAAGCAAATGAAAGGAGTAAGTGTGCAGATTACGCAGTTTGAAGGCACAATCCTAAAACCAGAAAAGCCAACTCTCAAGCTTACTTCCGGAGATCTCCTAAAGGATATGATGAAGACTGATCGAGACAATGGGGGAAAAAAGACCATGAGGATAAAAATCATGATGCACCCTCCTGGGTATGAGCCATATGAGCTGACAGCATTCGTCGATTCAGGAGCAGAATCAAATCTTTGCAAATATAATGCCATTCCTGAAAAGTTTTGGAATAAAGTTCCAAAAAACAAGGTTCTAAAGGGCAGAACTGCAGGAGCTGGTACTATAAAATCCTATTTGATCTCAAGAAAATTCCCAATCAGTATCATGGGACAAAATGCAGAAATTGATTGGTACCAAATGGATTCCTAAGGTTATGATGTGTTACTAGGTATGAATTTTCTCTCTAAGCATGTTCCAGTATGTTTTTCTCTTTCTTGGCTAGCATTGCATTTGAATGGAAGGTTTGTGGTAGTCCCATGCAAGGAAGAGACAACTTACCAAATCAAACCAATAGACAACTTAGAACAAGTTGCTATGGTCCAAGAACATAAAGAAGCCATTTTAGTACAAGACCGCACTTTTACAGATGAAAAGAAGAGTCAGAAGTAGCTCAGCAAGCATTCCAAGATGCACAAGCACCGGACCAATACTCAGAAGAAGATCTCATCCACATTATCCAGTAGTGGGAAGAGAAGAAAGATGCAAAAAAAAGTCAACAAGCTGCCTTCTTGGCCGCAGTAGCAGAAATAGTACAGAAGAAGGAACATCCTTGCCAGACAAACCAGTAAGACACTCTAATGGTAAGAGCTTTCGACAGCTATGAGTTTTTTCAAATTGATGAAGAAGTGCAAGCATTGAAGAAAAAATTTATCAAAGATTGTAGTAGAGAATCCCCATTAGCCTTTAAAGAAGTATTCCATTACTCAGTATCATTACCTTTAAAGGAAGGCAGCATGCCCTTTAAGGAATCCCCATATGGATTTACAAAAGAAGACAGATATCTTTGTGAGAATGAACTAGAAGAATTGCAAAAATTAGGCCTTATCACCCGCTCAAAATCAGAATGGGCAGCTGCAGCATTTTATGTCAACAAGCATTCAGAACAAAAGAGAGGTAAGAAAAGAATAGTGATCAACTACAAACCCTTGAACCAATGTCTAATTGCTGTGAATTATCCAATTCCTAACAAAGAGCACCTCATGCAAAAGATAGCAGGAGCTTCAATGTTTTCAGAATTTGATCTAAAATCTGGATTCTGGCAAATTGGTTTAATGGAAGCAAACAGGTGTAAAACTGGATTTGTGGTACCTCAAGGCTTCTACCAATGGAATGTGTTACCCATGGGACTCAAAACTGCCCTTGCCGAATTTCAAAAAATGATGGATGATATTTTTGGTAAGTACCACGACTTCTACGCAGTTTACATTGATGATATTTTGGTATTTAGCAAGACTTTGCAAGAGCACTACAAGCATCTCATCACACTATATGAGGTAATTTATTCCAAGGGCCTTCTTCTCTGAGAAACCAAGATACATTTGGCAAAAGAAGCGTTAGAATTTTTGGGATTGCATATTTACAAAGGACAAATCCAAATGCAAGATCATGTTGGCTTAAAACTTCTCAATTTCCCAGATATACTGAAAGACAAAAAACAATTGCAAAGGTTTTTGGGTTGCTTAAATTATCTCTCCAAATTCTATCATGCGTTGGCAAAAGACAGAGACCCCCTCCAAGAAGTCTTGAAAAAAAGATGGTCCAACATGGTCTGAAGAACAAACACAAGCAGTTCGCACTATCAAGCAAAAGGTGAAAACCCTCCCAAAACTCAACATGTCCCAAGAAGATGCTCTCATTGTCATTGAGACAGATGCTTCTGACAAGTTTTGGGGAGCAATTTTATTGGAAAAACTCCTTGATGGATCAGAAAATATTTGTGGGTATGGTAGCGGAACGTTCACAGCAATAGAACAAAAATACCACTCTTATGAAAAAGAGATCCTGGCAGTCAAACGTGCCATCCAAAGGTTTGAAATCTTTGTGCTTAATAAAGAATTTATGATAAGATCTGACAATCAAAACCTTCGCACTTTCCTCACCCAAAAAATAGATGGCCAAATTGGAAGAGGAAGACTTGCCAGATGGCAAGAGTTCTTCTCAAGATATGACTTCAAAATAGAATGAAAAAAAGGAATCCATAATAGCATGGCTGATATGCTTAAACGTGAAGGACCACCAAGTGACCCACCTAAATAAATCTTATTATTGTACATGGGTAGACACTGTCGAGAAAATCGATAAGACCCCCATTATTTTAAGAGGGTGAATAGACACTGCCAGCTGTCCCTGGTAAGACCTTCACTAGTGAATAGCTCATGCAAGTCAGCACAAGATAAGCATATGATGTGTCTGATTCAGATATTTCATACAGCGAATCATCTGAACTAGCTTGTGAAACTATCTCCCATGCTTCAGGCTGACGAGCAATAGAGAAAAAACTTTTGATTTGCCTTTCTTGCTTTGTGCCTGCCTTTTTGGGACATTTGTTGGTGCAATGCCCTCTTTTTCCACAGACAAAACATTTACCACCTCCTGCCTTATTGAAATATTTGTGGTGTCTTGCATATCTTTTTGAGCGCCAAAAGTTGGAGGAGCTCCATTTAAATTTTCTGAACCTTGGTCACTTTGCTTGGTGACAATTGCATCTCTTATTTTTGTATCTTCTTTTTGATTTTGGCTGTTTCTTGCAAAACTGATCCTGGCATCACAAACCTTTGTGGAAAACATGTATTTCTTTAATCTTTTTTGTAGAAGGCGCTCTGAACATTGTGTTTTCAGGATCATTTGAACAAGATGAAAAAGATTTGCAAATGTGAAATCATCCTGAGTCTTTTGTACCTCTGTCGGTTGCCCATTGATATTTACCAGTTTTGTTTGAGATTCTATCCTTGTCAAAATTGCATCCCCTAGATTTAACGGAAGAGAATAAAGATATTGCCTTTTTGATGGAGTATCAGAAAACAACCCGACACGATAAACTAACTTCTGTATGTAGCAATTATATTCATCAAGCAGGGATATGTCACATAGCTTTTGTGCCGCAAATTCCTTAGCTGCTTGCTGGGAATCATTAGCCATTGTTGGAAAAAACTGGTTTGCAATGGCAGAGATTATAGCATCTGGGGCATTAGGGATATTACCATTCATGCTGGGGACAATAGTTGCTCCTTGATGTTGTCGGGCATCCATTCCCACCAGTTGCCAAGGCTTCCTATGAATCCTCGTGTGGCTTCTGTGGCTACTGCTCTGGGGTCCCAATGGTATACTTGTGTTAAGCCTTGCATAAAACCATACAAAACTTTGAGAGTATCTTTAGTCATTTGTGGTGTCAGACAATCCAGATCAATCATATACCCTGGGAAGTTCTTAGGATTTAAGGATTGTTGCATAGGAGGGCCTCCTCCATTGCGTACTTGAAATTCACTACGAATAGCATGAGATCCTGGTGCTCCTTGGAATGCTGTTCTTTTGCCCTTCTAGGCTCTTCTAGTAGATGCCTCATGATCTGAATAATAAGACATCTCTGTATCATATTTTTCCTTGACTGGCATGCAATCTTGGAGGGAGGAGTCTGGTTCCTCAAGGAAAGGGGCATATTCTAGAATCTTAGGTGCTAGCTCCTCAGGCATAGGAGCTGGAAGGTACTCTAGAGGGACTCTTTGTGAGGGAAGGAAATGCTGGGGAGGGATAGGTCGAGGATTTGTACACTCATGTCCCCATATCCATAATGGTTCAGTTTCTGGATCTGAAACAGTATCTAATGTATAGTAATCTTCCATCGGCCATGGGTTAGGACTAATGGACTTGCCATCACTATATCTCTCATTCCAAGATGAATAGTGTAATTCATGGTTAGAATTTGGACAGTTGTTCCCATCGGAGTCATAATCCCAGATTGGCCATGCGTTAAGCCTTTGGGTAATATCTTCTAAAAGGGTGGATGGGCCTGGCTCAAAAGATTTCTACTGAGTAGAAACAAGTGTAGGACATGTAGTGTAAGTGGGGACTATGCTTTCAATCTACTGAGGGAATGCCAAAAGGGAACTATAGTCAATGATGGGCGACTCACTATCCAATCCTAGAGTAGGCATAAACCTTTGTTCATAGGAAGGCTTGAGAGTATATTCAAGGGGTTGCCATAAGAGAGCTTCTTTTTTTGCAAAGAAGTTTTTTAGAGGTGGTGGCATTGAACCAGCCAGAATTACTTCTGGGGCTTCTACCACCCATTCTTGGTCACATGTGGTTGGCAATATTCTTTTAGAATTCTCCCAAAAATTTTTGGGTGAAGCGAATGAGTCTGCGGGGGGATCAAACATAAAAAAATCCTTCCTCTACTGTGGTTTAAAATTAACAGGAATAGGACTTAGCTTTGTGGGCAAAGACATAAGATCTGTATGCCGTAGAGGCTTGGTAGCTGCTACTTGAATCTGTGGCTCTGTTACTACTGGTACTGTAGGTTTTGCAGGAGTCTGAACATTGTGAGGCCTTAAATCGTTGATCTTGCTTGCTACTTGGGCCACTGTACCTTTGAGTTCTTTCACATCTCTTGCGATTTGATCTAGGCGCTCTTAGACCATCTGGTTGTGCAAGTTGCACCAATTTAGTTGTTGGTTTGCCAAAGGCTGAGCCGCTTCTTTTTGTACTACTGCAAATGGAGAAAACATAGCTTTATCAAATCCTTCATGGGTTAAACTTTCGAAAGGAATAGTTTCTAGCCATTTCTGATCCTCAAATTCTAGGGATCTGAACATCATCATATCCTAGGAGGTGCTTGCACTGCTGATCACTTTGTCGAAATTGCTTCGATTCTGGGGCATGTCATTTACTGCAATGTGCTTTCTATAACGGAGGTGCATCAGGACCATGATCTTCTCCAGGCTGTTGCTCGAGGTCGGAGGTTTAGGCTAAGGTGCTTCGTCGCCATTTTTGCTTTATTTTTAAAACTGTTAATCACATGCGAGTCAGATTCTTGAATCAAAAGAGGGAACTGTTTAGGATCTGATTCAGAGTTTAGGGCTTCATAGTCGATCTCCCATTGGGTTTGCATCGACGGGCTATGGGTACCGACAGATTGCAGCCGCACAAATTTGATGCAGCTACACCCCAAGCAATGAAAGATATCTTGAAGATCTTTTATGGACACATGATGTCCCTGGTCAGCATCTACAGATGGAATCCCCGGGATGCCGCAGTCGAAACAACCAAGGGATTCACCGGCGTAATCGCCAACTGGTGGGAGTTCCTTTCTGCCGAATCAAAGGAACAGATATTCTCAAGCGTAGATGGCAATCATCAACCAAACACTCCCGACGCTTTGATTGCCGCTATTTCAAATCAGTTCCTTCCCACTTTTACTGATGATTGAATGCAAGCACCAAATGAGTTTTTGGCACTCAAACTATGCGATTTGTTTCAGCTAGAATCATACAATGCCCATGTCCAGCACTTGGTGTATCGCGCTGGAATCTTTGCTGATATCTCCGCCAAGCGACACTATCTCCATAGTCTTCTGCATCGCTTAGGGGAAGCAGTCATGGCTCTCATCGAAGCCCAGACAAAGATCAAATCTTTGCAAATACAATGCCATTCCTGAAAAGTTTTGGAATAAAGTTCCAAAAAACAAGGTTCTAAAGGGCAGAACTGCAGGAGCTGGTACTATAAAATCCTATTTGATCTCGAGAAAATTCCCAATCAGTATCATGGGACAAAATGCAGAAATTGATTGGTACCAAATGGATTCCCAAGGTTATGATGTGTTACTAGGTATGAATTTTCTCTCTAAGCATGTTCCAGTATGTTTCTCTCTTTCCTGGCTAGCATTGCATATGAATGGAAGGTTTGTGGTAGTCCCATGCAAGGAAGAGACAACTTACCAAATCAAACCAATAGACAACTTAGAACAAGTTGCTATGGTCCAAGAACATAAAGAAGCCATTTTAGTACAAGACCACACTTTTATAGAAGAAAAGAAGAGTCAGAAGCAGCTCAGCAAGCATTCCAAGATGCACAGGCATTGGACGAATACTCAGAAGAAGATCTCATCCACATTATCCAGTAGTGGGAAGAGAAGAAAGATGCAGAAAAAAGTCAACAAGCTGCCTTCTTGGCTGCAACAGCAGAAATAGTACAGAAGAAGGAACATCCTTGCCAGACAAACCAGCAAGACACTCTAATGGTAAGAGCTTCCGGCAGCTATGAGTTTTTTCAAAGCAATGAAGAAGTGCAAGCATTGAAGAAAAAATTTATCAAAGATTGTAGTAGAGAATCCCCATTAGCCTTTAAAGAAGTATTCCATTACTCAGTATCATTACCTTTGAAGGAAGGCAGCAAGCCCTTTAAGGAATCCCCATATGGATTTACAAAAGAAGACAGATCTCTTTGTGAGAATGAACTAGAAGAATTGCAGAAATTAGGCCTTATCACCCGCTCAAAATCAGAACGGGCAGCTGTAGCATTTTATGTCAACAAGCATTCAGAACAAAAGAGAGGCAAGAAAAGAATAGTGATCAACTACAAACCCTTGAACCAATGTCTACTTGCTATGAATTATCCAATTCCTAACAAAGAGCACCTCATGCAAAAGATAGCAGGAGCTTCACTGTTTTCAAAATTTGACCTAAAATCTGGATTCTGGCAAATTGGTTTAATGGAAGCAGATAGGTGTAAATTTACTGGATTTGTGGTACCTCAAGGCTTCTACCAATGGAATGTGTTACCCATGGGACTCAAAACTGCCCCTGCCAAATTTCAAAAAATGATGGATGATATTTTTGGTAAGTACCACGACTTCTGCGTAGTTTACATTGATGATATTTTGGTATTTAGCAAGACTTTGCAAGAGCACTACAAGCATCTCATCACACTATATGAGGTAATTTATTCCAAGGGCCTTGTTCTCTCAAAAAGCAAGATACATTTGGCAAAAGAAGCGATAGAATTTTTGGGATTGCATATTTACAAAGGACAAATCCAAATGCAAGATCATGTTGGCTTAAAACTTCTCAATTTCCCAGATATACTGAAAGACAAAAAGCAAAAGGTGAAAACCCTCCCAAAACTCAACATGCCCCAAGAAGATGCTCTCATTGTCATTGAGACAGATGCTTCTGACAAGTTTTGGGGAGCAATTTTATTGGAAAAACTCCTTGATGGATCAGAAAATATTTGTGGGTATGGTAGCGGAACGTTCACAGCAACAGAACAAAAATACCACTCTAATGAAAAAGAGATCCTGGTAGTCAAACGCGCCATCCAAAGGTTTGAAATCTTTGTGCTTAATAAAGAATTTATCATAAGATCTGACAATCAAAACCTTCGCACTTTCCTCACCTGAAAAATAGGTGGCCAAATTGGAAGAGGAAGACTTGCCAGATGGCAAGAGTTCTTCTCAGGATATGACTTCAAAATAGGGTATTTGAGCCAAGTAATTCTATATATCTTGGTGTTTGAAGCACAGGGCATATTATATTCTTGTCTTGATCTATTAACTCTGCTTTGACCATGTTGAGATCCAGATCCACTCCAGGCAGCATGGTAGCCCAAGCCAGTGAACTTGCAGATTGGACTCCTCAACAATGGAATATGCCAGCAGTATCTGGTTCCAGTGTATATAAGCTCTCTACCTTTTCAAAGTTCTTTCTCAAAGCAAAAAGTCATATAAAAGTATCTGAAATCATTGTAGATATCATGAATGAAGGCACCCAAGGTGTCTACCTTCCTATCTTTTCAGAACAAGAGATAGAATGTTTTCAAAAAACTAGATATCGCTACATCCATTTTGGATGTTTTGTTGCAGCCATAGAACCTCTGTTTAAAGTAGGCATTAATGCATCTTGCCTTGCCATGTTGTGTGACACCCGTCACAAACGTTTGCCCCATGCTAGGATAGGAATGATCCGAGGAAGTTTAGCAAAAGTGCCAACCTGGACATATATATATCCCAATTTAAAAATGTCTTTATATGATCCACACATGAGTACTGTCATTAGGTTATATGTTAAGGTGAAAGGTCTAGATATGAAACCCACATCTAAGTTTGCTGCTATCCACATGAGATCTTGCTGTTTCTTGGTGAATACGATAAATCCTATCCCAAGAAACGTTCCTAACAAAGTTGAATGCATTCTGTATGGACAATCTCATGGAGATCTAGTGCCATTCAAATATGATGATGTGGTTTCACCATCCCAATGGGAGGTCGACTATGAAGCCGTGAACTTTGAATCAGATCCTAAACAGTTCCCTCTTTTGATTCAAGAATCTGACTCGCATGAGATTTACAGTTTTAAAAATAAAGCAAAAATGGTGACGAAGCACCTTAGCCTAAACCTCCGGCCCGAGCAACAGCCTGGAGAAGATCATGGTCTTGATGCATCACTGCGTTACAGAAAGCACGTTGCAGTAAATGACATGCCCCAGAATCGAAGCAATTTTGACAAAGTCATCAGCAGTGCAAGCACCTCCCAGGATATGATGATGTTCAGATCCCTAGAATTTGAGGATCAGAAATGGCCAGAAACTATTCCTTTCAAAAGTTTAACCCATGAAGGATATGATAAAGCTGTGTTTTCTCCATTTGCAGTAGTACAGAAAGAAGCGGCTCAGCCTTTGGCAAACCAACAACTAAATTGGTGCAACTTGCACAACCAAATGGTCCAAGAGCGCCTAGATCAAATCGCAAGAGATGTGAAAGAACTCAAAGGTACAGAGGCCCAAGTAGCAAATTCTGACCATGAATTACACTATTCATCTTGGAATGAGAGATATAGTGATCACAAGTCCATTAGTCCTGACCCATGGCTGATGGAAGATTACTATACATTAGATACTATTTTAGATCCAGAAACTGAACCATTATGGATATGGGGACATGAGTGCACAAATCCTCGACCTATCCCTCCCCAGTATTTCCTTCCCCTGCAAAGAATCCCTCCGGAGTACCTTCCAACTCCTATGCCTGAGGAGCTAGCACCTCAGATTCTAGAATATGCCCCTTTCCTTGAGGAACCAGACTCCTCCCTCCAAGATTGCATGCCAGTCAAGGAAGAATATGATACAGAGATGTCTTATTATTCAAATCAAGAGGCATCTACTAGAAGAGCCTCGAAGGGCAAAAGAATGGCATTCCAAGGAGCATCAGGATCTCATGCTATTCGTAGTGAATTTCAAGTACGCAATGGAGGAGGCCCTCCTATGCAACAATCCTTAAATCCTAAGAATTTCCCAGGGTATATGATTGATCTGGATTGTCTGACACCGCAAATGACTAAAGATACTCTCAAAGTTTTGTATGGTTTTATGCAAGGCTTAATAGAAGTATACCATTGGGGCCCCAGAGCAACAGCCACAGAAGCCACACGAGGATTCATAGGAAGCCTTGGCAACTGGTGGGAATGGATGCCCGACAACATCAAGGAGCAACTATTGTCCAACATGAATGGTAATATCCCTAATGCCCCAGATGCTATAATCTCTGCCATCGCAAACCAGTTTTTGCCAACAATGGTTAATGATTCCCAGCAAGCACCTAAGGAATTTGCGGCACAAAATCTATGTGACATATCCCTACTTGATGAATATAATTGCTACATACAGAAGTTAGTTTATCGTGCTGGGTTGTTTTCTGATACACCATCAAAAAGGCAATATCTTTATGCTCTTCTGTTAAATCTGGGGGATGCAATTTTGACAAGGATAGAATCTCAAACAAAACTGGTAAATATCAATGGGCAATCAACAGAGGTACAAAAGACTCTGGATGATTTCACATTTGCAAATCTTTTTCATCTTGTTCAAATGATCCTGAAAACTTAATGTTCAGAGCGCCTTCTACAGAAAAGATTAAAGAAATACATGTTTTCCACAAAGGTTTGTGATGCATTAGGCCAGGATCAGTTTTGCAGGAAACAACCAAAATCAGAAAGAAGATACAGAAATAAGAGATGCAATTGTCACCAAGCGAAGCGACCAAGGTTCAGAAAATTTAAATGGAGCTCCTCCAACTTTCGGCGCCCAAAAAGGTATGCAAGATGCCGCAAATATTTCAATAAGGCTGGAGGTGGTAAATGTTTTGTCTGTGGGAAAAGAGGGCATTTTGCCAACAAATGTCCCAAAAAGGCAGGCACAAAGCAAGAAAGGCAAATCAAAAGTTTTTTCTCTATTGCTCGTCAGCCTGAAGCATGGGAGATAGTTTCACAAGCTAGTTCAGATGATTCGGTGTATGAAATATCTGAATCAAACACATCAGAATGCTTATCTTGTGCTGACTTGCATGAGCTATTCACCAGTGAAGACGAAGACCAGTTTATGTATGCAGCCATGGAGATGCCTGAAGAGACAGAAGAAGAAGAAGAGCAGCCTCCTAGCCATTCTCACCAAAGAGGAAGAGGCAGAGGCAGGGGAAAAATGCCTTCATTTTCCCACTATTCTAATAAAGATAAAGGTAAAGGTCCTCTCAAAAACCCTCCATCCATTCATGGTCCTTCGTTTTTTCATAGAGGAAATCAAGCCCATCCGGTAGCTATAGTAGTGCCTTCGCATTATGACAAGTTGGCAGCACTCCTTGGCTCTACCCATCCCCGAGATATTGAAGCACAAGCAATGTTGGCAAAGCCTCAAGGAGATCAACACAGAGCAGAGCAACCCCAATAGCAAAAGATGGTAAGAGATCTTGCACATGAATCTTCAATAGCAAATCAAATCAATGCATTGTCGACAGCATTTAGCTCACTTTCTAAGCATGTGGAAGAAGTTGAGAAGCAAATGAAAGGAGTAAGTGTGCAGATTACGCAGTTTGAAGGCACAATCCTAAAACTAGAAAAGCCAACTCTCAAGCTTACTTCCGGAGATCTCCTAAAGGATATGATGAAGACTGATTGAGACAATGGGGGAAAAAGGACCATGAGGATAAAAATCATGATGCGCCCTCCAGGGTATGAGCCATATGAGTTGACAGCATTTGTCGATTCAGGAGCAAAATCAAATCTTTGCAAATACAACCCTCAACCCTAAACCCTAAACCCTAACCCCTAAACCCTAACCCCTAAATCCTAACCCCTAAACCCTGAACCCTAAAGCCTAAACCCTAAAGCCTAAACCCTAACCCCTAAACCCTAACCCCTAAACCCTAAATTCTGCTCCTGAATCAACGAATGCTGTCAACTCATATGGCTCATACCCAGGAGGGTGCATCATGATTTTTATCCTCATGGTCTTTTTTCCCCCATTGTCTCGATCAGTCTTCATCATATCCTTTAGGAGATCTCCGGAAGTAAGCTTGAGAGTTGGCTTTTCTAGTTTTAGGATTGTGCCTTCAAACTGCGTAATTTGCACACTTACTCCTTTCATTTGCTTCTCAACTTCTTCCACATGCTTAGAAAGTGAGCTAAATGCTGTCGACAATGCATTGATTTGATTTGCTATTGAAGATTCATGGGCGAGATCTCTTACCATCTTTTGCTGTTGGGGTTGCTCTGCTCTATGTTGATCTCCTTGAGGCTTTGCCAACATTGCTTGTGCTTCAATATCTAGGGGATGGGTAGAGCCAAGGAGTGCTTCCAACTTGTCATAATGCCTTCGCACTAGTGTAGCTGCCGGATGGGCCTTATTTCCTCTATGAAAAAACGAAGGACCATGAATGGATGGAGGGTTTTTGAGAGGACCTTTACCTTTATCTTTATCAGAATAGTGGGAAAATGAAGGCATTTTTCCCCTGCCTCTGCCTCTTCCTCTTTGGTTAGAATGGCTAGGAGGCTGCTCTTCTTCTTCTTCTATCTCTTCAGGCATCTCCATGGCTGCATACATAAACTGGTCTTCGTCTTCACTGGTGAATAGCTCATGCAAGTCAGCACAAGATAAGCATTCTGATGTGTTTGATTCAGATATTTCATACACCGAATCATCTGAACTAGCTTGTGAAACTATCTCCCATGCTTCAGGCTGACGAGCAATAGAGAAAAAACTTTTGATTTG
The DNA here is from genome assembly GCF_047967505.1 of Dipteris shenzhenensis. Lineage (NCBI taxonomy): Eukaryota > Viridiplantae > Streptophyta > Polypodiopsida > Gleicheniales > Dipteridaceae > Dipteris > Dipteris shenzhenensis. The sequence continues at coordinate 418,885 of NC_141598.1, read as the reverse complement.
CCTTTCTTGCTTTGTGCCTGCCTTTTTGGGACATTTGTTGGCAAAATGCCCTCTTTTCCCACAGACAAAACATTTACCACCTCCTGCCTTATTGAAATATTTGTGGCGTCTTGCATACCTTTTTGGGTGCCGAAAGTTGGAGGAGCTCCATTTAAATTTTCTGAACCTTGGTCGCTTCGCTTGGTGACAATTGCATCTCTTATTTCTGTATCTTCTTTCTGATTTTGGTTGTGTTTTCAGGATCATTTGAACAAGATGAAAAAGATTTGCAAATGTGAAATCATCCAGAGTCTTTTGTACCTCTGTCGATTGCCCATTGATATTTACCAGTTTTGTTCGAGATTCTATCCTTGTCAAAATTGCATCCCCCAGATTTAACGGAAGAGAATAAAGATATTGCCTTTTTGATGGAGTATCAGAAAACAACCCAGCACGATAAACTAACTTATGTATGTAGCAATTATATTCATCAAGTAGGGATATGTCACATAGCTTTTGTGCCGCCAATTCCTTAGCTGCTTGCTAGGAATCATTAGCCTTTATTGGCAAAAACTGGTTTGCGATGGCAGAGATTACAACATCTGGGGCATTAGGGATATTACCATTCATGCTGGACAATAGTTGCTCCTTGATGTTGTCGGGCATCCATTCCCACCAGTTGCCAAGGCTTCCTACGAATCCTCGTGTGGCTTTTGTGGCTGCTGCTCTAGGGTCCAAATGGTATACTTCTGTTAAGCCTTGCATAAAACCATACAAAACTTTGAGAGTATCTTTAGTCATTTGTGGTGTCAGACAATCTAGATCAATCATATACCCTGGGAAATTCTTAGGATTTAAGGATTGTTGCATAGGAGGGCCTCCTCCATTGTGTACTTGAAATTCACTACGAATAGCATGAGATCCTGGTGCTCGTTGGAATGCCGTTCTTTTGCCCTTCTAGGCTCTGCTAGTAGATGCCTCATGATCTGAATAATAAGACATCTCTGTATCATATTCTTCCTTGACTGGCATGCAATCTTGGAGGGAGGAGTCTGGTTCCTCAAGGAAAGGGGCATATTCTGGAAACTGAGGTGCTGGCTCCTCAGGCATAGGAGCTGGAAGGTACTCTAGAGGGACTCTTTGCGGGGGAAGAAAATGCTAGGGAGGGATAGGTCGAGGATTTGTGCACTCATGTCCCCATATCCATAATTAGTTTCTGGATCTGAAACAGTATCTAATGTATAGTAATCTTCCATGGGCCATGGGTCACGACTAATGGACTTGCCATCACTATATCTCTCATTCCAAGATGAATAGTGTAATTCATGGTCAGAATTTGGACTGTTCCCATCAGAGTCATAATCCCAGATTGGCCAGGCGTTAAGCCTTTGGGTAATATCTTCTGAAAGGGTGGATGGGCCTGGCTCAAAAGATTTCTGCTGAGTAGAAACAAGTGTAGGACATGTAGTGTAAGTGGGGACTATGCTTTCAATCTGCTGAGGGAATGCCAAAGGGGAACTATAGTCAATGATGGGTGACTCACTATCCAATCTTGGAGTAGGCATAAACCTTTGTTCGTAGGAAGGCTTGAGAGTATATTCAAGGGGTTGCCATAAGACAGCTTCTTTTTTTGCAAAGAAGTTTTTTAGAGGTGGTGGCATTGAACCAACTAGAATTACTTCTGGGGCTTCTACCACCCATTCTTGGTCACCTGTGGTTGGCAATATTCTTTTAGAATTCTCCCAGAAATTTTTGGGTGAAGCGAATGCCTCTGCAGGGGGATCAAACATAAAAAAATCCTTCCTCTGCTGTGGTTCAAAATTAACAGGAATAAGACTTAGCTTTGTGGGCAAAGACATAAGACCGGTATGCCGTAGAGGCTTGGTAGCTGCTACTTGAATCTGTGGCTCACATTCTCTTATTGGTTTAGGGTTTAGGGGTTAGGGGTTAGGGGTTAGGGGTTAGAGTTAGGGTTTAGGGTTTAGGGTTTAGGGTTTATGGTTTAGGGTTTAGGCAAAAAGGATGGGTGCTGGGTGGAAGGAACAACAAAAAGGATGGGTGCTGGGTAGAAGGAACAATGGGGAGACAAGAGAACGTAGATCTGAAAAGAGAAAGCTAAACGGAGTAAGAGCGAGAACCCATGATGATGCCGAGAGGTAAGGAGAAGATGAAATCGGGAGACGAAGCATGAATGAAACAGACATAGATAGGAAAGTCGGTAGGAGGAGAGGTGCATAACAGTGGGGAAGACCAGTCGGGGGCGAAGAACAGGACGTAAGAGATGGAGAACAGTGGAACAGACAAAGGCATTAGGGAAAACTGAAAGTAAGAAACTAAGAACAAGGGAGTTTGAAGTAAGGAGGCTTGGAAGCTGGATATATTTAAAAAAAGTGAGGATACAAGAGCTCTCGGAGGCAGACTCTGGCTACAAATGAGCCAAGGATGCTCTTATATAGGAAAAAGCAAAGTGGAGGGATGAGCTGTAATCCACTTGAGCTGTCATGAGTGCAGGTTGAGCTGTAAACCACTCTGAGCTGTCATCCATTTGTTTGTACAGTGAAAAGATATGTAAAAAACATAAAGGTGAAGGTCTTACTCAGATATGAGCAGTGTCTAGTCACTTTATGAATTTTATATAATTTTGTACAGGTGTCATGATGAAGGTCTTATCCAATTGAGGACAATATCTAATCACCATGACCGAGACATAGGACTTCTGGTTGTCCAGTATCAAGTGGAAGTAGTAATCCGCCATTGCGAATGTCCCAATAAGGTGCTCCTTCACAGGAGAGCATGTCTGGGAGCACATTTGAGGAGCCTTTTTTCCATTCTACTTTGAAATCATACATGGTAAAGAATTCCTGCCAGCAAGCTAAGCGTCCCCTGCCAATCTGTTTATCAATTGGATGGGTACAAAATGTCTTGAAGTTCTAGTTGTCGGTGCGGATGAGGAATTCTTTATTTAAGATAAAGAGTTCTAGCTTTTGAATTGCCCTTTTGACTACTAGAATTTCTTTCTCAATTGAATGGTAATTGAGCTCAGTGCCTTGAAAAGTTCCTGACTGGTAGGCACATACAACTTCTTCAGTGGGTGTCTTTTCAAGTAAGACTGCTCCCCAAAAATGGTTAGATGCATCTGTTTCAATTATCAGCTCTCCTGTGGCTGATGGAATGGTGAGAGATGGTAGCTGTTGAACCTTTTCTTTGATGTGTTGCACTGCTTCTGTTTGGGGTGGACCCCATGTTGGACCATCTTTTCTGAGACAGAGTTGGAGAAGATGCCAATGATCTCGGGCCAACTCTTTATAAAAAGGGGATATGTAATTTAGACATCCCAGGAACCTTTCGAGTTGAGTTCGATCCCTGATTTTATCTGGAAATGCAAGAAGGGCCTTCAAGACATGTTGCTGCATTTGCATGTTACCATTGTGGATGTGGACTTCTAAGAACTCAATCATTTCCTGGCCAAGGGTGATTTTTTTGGCGGAAAGGGCCAACCCTTTGGATTTGATGAGATTATACACAATTTGGAGATGTCGGAGATGTGAATGGACATCCTTGCTGTACACTAGTATGTCATCAATATAAACTAAACAAAAAGAATGATGCTGACTGAATATGGAATCCATGAACTTTTGAAATTCTACGGGAGCGGTTTTGAGATGGAAAGGGAGTACGTTCCACTAATAGAATCCCTGAGGAACGACAAATCCTATCTTATGACGATCATTAGGATTAAGACCCACTTGCCAAAACCCTGCCTTGAGGTCGAACTTTGAGAAGATTGTAGCACCAGAAATTTTTTGCATAAGATATTCTTTGTTAGGAATCGGATAAGAAACGGACAAAAGACATTTGTTTAGTGGCTTGTAATTTATGACAAGGCGCTTCTTACCCTTCTTCTGCTTGGAGTGTTTATTTACATAGAATGCCGCTGCTGCCCACTCAGAGCGGGATGGTTCAATGAGACCCATATCCAAGAGTTCTTGGATTTCTTGGTTGCACAATTGTCGGTCGGCTTGGGTAAACCCATATGGACTTTCTTTGAATGGTTTGGAGTTTTCCCGAAGAGGGAGGTCGACTTGATGCTGGAACACTTTCTTGAAAGCCGAAGGTGAGTCACTGCTGCAATCACGAATGAACTTCTGTTGCATATCCTGCAGTGTTGTCATCATATGAAGCATATGAACAGTTCGGCGAAGCTGCTTACTGTTTTCTACCTGGAGGAGGTTGTTGATATAGTCGTCGAGCTTGGCTCCTTGAAGGGGTTGTTGAGCATCTTGAAGAGAAGGCTGTGGGCTAAATGACTCGGCAGGATTTGGAGAGGCATCTGGAGTAGAATCATATTCGGGCAGAGCTTTGACATATTGGAGGTCAACTGGGGAAGAACACTGTCGGATAATCTCTAGGTCCTCTTCAAATGGCTTGAGGACACGCTTGAGAGATTCTCTTGTAGGGATATGTACCAAGACGTTATTTATGGTAAGGACCATCTCTTTAGTAGAAAACCCGAATGGGAGATGTTGGTTGAGAAAAGCATTACCAATGACCAGATCTACCCCTTGGGATTCCAATTGATAGAAACTAATGGTGGTGGAATGCCCAGCTAGAGTGATAGGAATTGCTGATGCATACCTCTTGCATGCAACAAGCCCTCCACCCATTGTCGAACCACGCATCTGATCTTGGATCTCAAGTTGTTGCCAAGAAGAAGCAGGAAGAGCTCGATATTTGCAGATGTTGAATCCAGACCCTGTGTCGACTAAAGCAATCAAATTATAAGGAGGTACCCCCGGGGGTTTTAGCTGAACTTTTACCAGCCAATTTTTCATAGGATTTCGGACTGCTGGTTCTGGTGACGAAAAGAAATCTTGAAGAGATAACACATTTGGAACTGGTTCAGTATAGAGCTTGCACTGAGTCAAATGTTCACCAACCTTACGATCCAATGATTTGATGGAGTTTTGAAGCTTGGCACAATTGTCAGTGATCGTCGTTAGGTGGATACGAAGCCCATCAATGCTGATGCCAAGGCTCTCAAATCGGTCAAAACAGGGGGGTTGTTGTGGAGATTGGATCAGAGGAGCAGGGGCAGAGAGAGTGGTGACTGGGGATTTCCAAAAAGGAGGAGGAAGAAAGTTAGGGGAGGAGTCATGTACACTGTGGAGAGGCCGAAAGACCAAAGGACCAGAATGGAAATCTGCTCAAGGTAATCTTCTACTTGGAGAAGGAGCAAAGGAAGAATCAGAAAGATCTTCGGACGTATGTAAATCAAAAGATGGAAAATTTCGATGGGAAAATCCACGATGTCGTCTGCGACCTCGGCTATGACCACGCGAATTGCTATGACCAAAAGCTGGAGCAAAAACCTCTGGGAGAGGAGGTTCTTCTAGGGGCTCTCCATCAGAACTTCTTGAGGAGATCTCGATATCAACACGGAAAGGTTGTTGTTGGTGAGGAAGATTCATCAGGCTATATACATTGGGGTCGTCATCTTCGGATGTTGGAGGAGCATGTAGCTGGCAATGAAGACATTCTGGAGTATCTGATTTAGAACATTCTAGAAGAGACTCATCAGACTCACCTTGGGAAATGACTTCCCATTGTTCGGGACGTGCTACCATTGCGAAGAAACCTTTGAGTTGTTTTTGCTATGGATTGCGGGGTTTCTCATGACAGTCACGAGCAAAATGGCCTTTCTTGCCACAGATAAAACATTATGTAGATTTGTTTTATCGGAAGGAGCGGCGGTGAAGAAAACGTTGAGGCCTTTTAGAGTAGCGACGATGTCATCGAAGCTTTCGAATTTTAGGAAAGCTCGAGGATCCACATGAACATTTAGAAGGGTGAGATTTTGATGAATGGGAATGCCGGGAAGGACGTCCATAACTAGAACCTGGAGGGCATAAATTCTGCGGTAAGATAGCATCAATATTTAAAATATAACCAGGGAAGGATTTGTGCTGAAGCGGTTTCAACAGATCAGTCTGCTCATCAAGGTCACCATCAATGAAGTGAGTCTGGAATTCACCTCTCATGAATTCGGATCCAGGGCCACCAAAAAATGCTGTGGGCTTGCCTCACCATTGCTCTCGAGGGGGCTGTTGTGAGGTAGATGCTTGGGGTGGATCTTCTTCCATAGGCTCCGGTTTAATTCCAGAGTTCATGTAGAGAATGGGACCAAAGGAATTAACGGAGGAAGCTCGGGGAGAACTTGGTGGAGATGGAAATGGAGATTCTGGGAGTGGTGGTGGAGAAGGAGGTGATGAAGTGGGAAGTGGCGGAGGTATTTCCATATGAGGGGGTAGAGGTTGGAATTGGTGGAGATCATCTCTGTCCTCTTGTAGCATATCATGTTCATCAATGTAAAATGCTCGATAGATTGGGTGATGGGTGTCAGCCCACCAATCTATCGTTTTGAGAGGAGAATCAACTACTACATAAGGAGAGTCAACCATCTCGATAGAATTAGAAAACAGGGGCCAAAACATAAGACTGGGAGCTTTGGAAGGATAGCAGGGCTCTGTGAGGGGACTAGTCGAAGAGGGGGGTAATGATGGAGGAAATGACTTATATACAGACCGGGTTGAAGAGGATGCATGGCTCATCTAACACTGTGTGGATACTACAATCTAGTTTGCCCACAGCAAGTTGTAAATCATACAGGGCAGAGTGGCAAGCATCCAAACATACCTGAGTAGCAAGGTTGTGCGAATTGCCCTAATTCAACTGTTGCTGCTCGACAGGCATGTTATCGTCATCTTTGCCTGTTAGGGCGTAAGGGGCATGAACAGAATTCAATAAACCATCTTCAGTTGTTGCCTGAAATCCTTTAGACTGTGGCCACTTGACAGGTCGGAGCATCATCATTGGATGTATGCGATCAGCTGATGCAGGGATACTATCAAAATTGAAATGCGACTGTACAGCCGGATTTACAGCAGTATAGCGGCAATACTATAGACTGGCATCAGCAGGAAATCAGGATGCTGTTGTAGAAGCTACCCAATCTCTGATAGATTCAACTTTGTCAGGGGAGAGATCATAAGCAGCATCGCAGGCACTAGTTAGGCTCTCATCAGGGATTCCGACAATAGAAACATGAGAGGCTGATGGGAAAGATAAACGCATAACGCGCTTACCCTTTTCATTTGGAGTGCGACGGCGAACCACCGATTTTGTTGGAGCATCCTCAACCTGAAACATAGGCATTTTGGAAGAGGAGAAGGCTTCGTCCAAGATTTGCTGATAATCCATTTCCCACTCTTCTGGCATAGGAAGAGCGTCGAAATGGAACCTGGTCACTTCAGCATTAGTTTTGCCGTAGATAATACATTCATCATTAGTAGTGACATGGCGAGGGATGGGATTAATGGTAGACACTAAATAATTCACAGAACGGACATGGATGGCACAGTGCTCTGATTTTGGCTTCATGGCTAAAGCTTTAATCTGGATGTACAAACGCAGAGCAGTGGACAAGTGGGGGTCCGTGAGAGACATCTTGAAATTAGGATAGACTACTATATAAACAGGCTCTCGATTGAGGCTACCATGGATGAGTCCTATGCGGGCATCTTTAATATTATAGTGGCGAGTATCTACCAAACTAACCATGCAAGTAGCATTTACACCCATGCAAAAAAGCGGTTCTATAGCTAGGATAAAGCATCCATAATGTATATATTTATATCCAGAAGACTGAAAAGAATCAATCTCGTGGGGAGTAAAGAGAGGGAGATAAACACCAGTGGAACCCTCATCAGCCACATTGATCACTACTTCGGATACCTTTACATGTTTGAGATCCTTGAAATGGAATGCAGAGAACTTGTAAATATCATTAGCGTTGATCATTGGCATATTCCATGCTACCTTGTTGTCTGTAAGTTTAGTGGATGAGGAAGCAGAGGAAAAGGGGCGGGGAGCAGAAAAACCGGAAGAGAGGGATCGAATCACCATAGCCATTTTGGGGTGGAAAACTTTGTGATAAGGAATCCTCAAGCGGGGCGGCTCAACCTCAACACGGCTCTCTCTCCTTTAACAGGGAGCTCTCAATACTCTCTTGGATCTTCTTACACACAAGCTCTGATACCAAAAAGGATGGGTGCTAGGTGGAAGGAACAACAAAAAGGATGGGTGCTTGGTGGAAGGAACAATGGGGAGACAAGAGAACGTAGATGTGGTGCTGGGTGGCTGGGTGGAAGGAACAATGGGGAGACAAGAGAACGTAGATCTGAAAAGAGAAAGCTAAACGGAGTAAGAGCGAGAACCCATGATGGTGCCGAGAGGTAAGCAGAAGACGAAATCGAGAGACGAAGCATGAATGAAATAGACGTAGATAGGAAAGTCGGTAGGAGGAGAGGTGCGTAACAGTGGGGAAGACCAGTCGGGGGCGAAGAACAGGACGTAAGAGATGGAGAACGGGAAAATTGAAAGTAAGAAACTGAAAACAAGGGAGTTTGAAGTAAGGAGGCTTGGAAGCTGGATATATTTAAAAGAACTGAGGATACAAGAGCTCTCGGAGGCAGACTCTACCTACAAATGAGCCAAGGATGCTCTTATATAGGAAAAAGCAAAGTGGAGGGATGAGCTGTAATCCACTTGAGCTGTCATGAGTGGAGGTTGAGCTGTAATCCACTCTGAGCTATCATCCATTTGTTTGTACAGTGAAAAGATATGTAAAAAACATAAAGGTGAAGGTCTTAGTCAGATATGAGCAGTGTCTAGTCACTTTATGAATTTTATTTAATTTTGTACAGGTGTCATGATGAAGGTCTTATCCAATTGAGGACAGTATCTAATCACCATGATCGAGACATAGGACTTCTGGTTGTCCAATATCAAATGGAAGTAGTAATCCGCCATTGTGAATGTCCTAATAAGGTGCTCCTTCATGGGAGAGCATGTCTGGGAGCACATTTGAGGAGCCGTTTTTCCATTCTACTTTGAAATCATACATGGTAAAGAATTCCTGCCAGCGAGCTAAGTGTCCCCTGCCAATCTGTTTATCAATTCGACGGGTACAAAACGTCTTGAAGTTTTGGTTGTCGGTGCGGATGAGGAATTCTTTATTTAAGATAAAGAGTTCTAGCTTTTTAATTGCGCTTTTGACTACTAGAATTTCTTTCTCAATTGAATGGTAATTGAGCTCAGCGCCTTGAAAAGTTCCTAACCGATAGGCACATACAACTTCTTCAGTGGGTGTTGCAGGGATATGTACCAAGACGTTATTTATGGTAAGGACCATCTCTTTAGTAGAAAACCCGAATGGGAGATGTTGGTTGAGAAAAGCATTACCAATGACCAGATCTACCCCTTGGGATTCCAATTGATAGAAACTAATGGTGGTGGAATGCCCAGCTAGAGTGATAGGAATTTCTGATGCATACCTCTTGCATGCAATAAGCCCTCCACCCATTGTCGAACCACGCATCTGATCCTGGGTCTCAAGTTGTTGCCAAGAAGAAGCAGGAAAAACCCGATATTTGCAGATGTTGAATCCAGACCCTGTGTCGACTAAAGCAATCAAATTATAAGGAGGTACCCCCGGGGGTTTTGAGGGGGTTTTAGCTAAACTTTTACCAGCCAATTTTTCATAGGATTTCGGACTGCTGGTGCTGGTGACGAAAAGAAATCTTGAAGAGATAACACATTTGGAACTGGTTCAGTATAGAGCTTGCACTGAGTCAAATGTTCACCAACCTTACGATCCAATGATTCGATGGAGTTTTGAAGCTTGGCACAATTGTCAGTGATCGTCGTTAGGTGGATACGAAGCCCATCAATGCTGATGCCAAGGCTCTCAAATTAGTCAAAACAGGGGGGTCGTTGTGGAGATTGGATCAGAGGAGCAGGGGCAGAGAGAGTGGTGACTGGGGATTTCCAAAAAGGAGGAGGAAGAAAGTTAGGGGAGGAGTCATGTACACTGTGGAGAGCCCAAAAGACCAAAGGACCGGAATAGAAATCTGTTGAAGGTAATCTTCTACTTGGAGAAGGAGCAAAAGAAGAATCAGAAAGATCTTCGGACGTATGTAAATCAAAAGATGGAAAATTTCGATGGGAAAACCCAGGATGTCGGCCGCGACCTCGACTGTGACCACGGCAATTGCTATGGCCTAAAGCTGGAGCAAAAACCTCTGGGAGAGGAGGTTATCTGGGGGCTCTCCATCAGAACTTCCTGAGGAGATCTCGATATCAACACATAAGGGTTGTCGTTGGTGAGGAAGAGTCATCAGGCTATATACATTGGGGTCGTCATCTTTGGATGCTAGAGGAGCATGTAGCTGGCAATGAAGACATTCTCGAGTATCTGATTCAGAACATTCTAGAAGAGACTCATCAGACTCACCTTGGGAAATGACTTCCCATTGTCCGGGATGTGCTACCATTGCGAAGAAACCTTTGAGTTGTTTTTGCTGTGGATTGCGGGGTTTCTCATGATAGTCACGAGCAAGATGGCCTTTCTTGCCACATATAAAACATCCTGTAGATTTGTTTTGTCAGAAGGAGCAGCGGTGAAGAAAACGTTGAGGCCTTCTAGAGTAGCGACGATGCCATCGGAGCTTTCGAATTTTAGGAAAGCTCGAGGATCCACATGAACATTTAGAAGGGCGAGATTTTGATGAATGGTAATGCCGAGAAGGACGTCCATAACTAGAACCTGGAGGGCAGAAATTCTGATGACCCACAAGCTGTTCACATATGGCCGGAGAAACAATACCAACCTTTTTAAGCTTGCGCCGGAGAGTGTATTCTGTACATTGTCGACGGATGTATACTTGGACCATCTGGAATAGGTTAGCAAAAGTATAATCTGCGACTGTCTTATGGATTTCAGTCGGTTGATTGTCAATGTTGACAATCTTTGTCTGCGCTTCGATGACCATCATGACTGCTTCTCCAAGTCGGTGCGGTAAGCTGTACAGGTAATGACGCTTTGCTGCAGTGTCAGAAGAAATGCCAGCTCTAGAAACTAGCTGTTGCACATGTGCATTGTAGGCTTCCAACTAAAAAAGATTGCATACCTTAAGAGCATAAAATTCATTTGCTGCGTGGGCGCAATCATCCATGAAAGTAGGAAGAAATTGATTGGAGATTGCGGCTATGAGGGAATCCGGGGCATTAGGTTGATGATTGGCATCAACACTTGCAAAGATTTTCTCTTTGGATTCATCTGATAGGAACTCCCACCAATTAGCAATAACATCGGTGAAACCTTTGGTGGTTTCAACTGCTGCATGTCTTGGATTCCATCTATAGATCGTGACTAATGACATCATGTGTCCGTAGAATATTTTGAGAATATCCTTCATTGCCTTTGGTGAGATAGCATCAATATTTAAAATATAAACAGGGAAGGATTTGTGCTCAAGCCGTTTCAGCATATCAGTCTGCTCATCAAGGTCACCATCAATGAAGTGAGTCTGGAATTCACCTCTCATGAATGCCCGCCAAAAAATGTTGTGCGCTTGCCTCGCCATTGCTCCCGAGGGGGCTGTTGTGAGGTAGATTCTTGCGGTGGATCTTCTTCCATAGGCTCCGGTTTAATTCCAGAGTTCATGTAGAGAATGGGACCAAAGGAATTAACGGAGGAAGTTCGGGGAGAACTTGCCGGAGATTGAAATGGAGATTCTGGGAGTGGTGGTGGAGAAGGAGGCAGTGAAGTGGGAAGTGGCGGAGGTATTTCCATATGAGGGTGTAGAGGTTGGAATTGGTGGAGATCATCTCTGTCCTCTTGTAGCATATCCCGTTCATCAATGCAAAATGCTCGATAGATTGGGTGATGGGTGTCAGCACACCAATTTGTCGTTTTGAGAGGAGAATCAACTACTGCATAAGGAGAGTCAACCATCTCGATAGAACCAGAAAACTGGGGCCAAAACATAAGACTGGGAGCTTTGGAAGGATAGCAAGGCTCTGTAAGGGGAGTAGCGGAAGAGGGGGGTAATGATGGAGGAAATGACTTATATACAGACCGGGTTGAAGAGGATGAATGGCCCTTCTGAAGTTGTTGCAGCTCATCTAACACTGTGTGGATACTACGATCTAGTTTGCCCACAGCAAGTTGTAAATCATACAGGGCAGAGTGGCAAGCATCCAAAGATACCTCAGTAGCAAGGTTGTGCGAATTGCACCAATTCAACTGCTGCTGCTCGACAGGCATGTTATCGTCATCTTTGCCTGTTAGGGCATAAGGGGCATGAAAAGACTTCAATAAACCATCTTCAGTTCTTGCCTGAAATCCTTTAGACTATGGCCACTTGACAGGTGGGAGCATCATCATTGGATGTATGCAATCAGCTGATGCAGTGATACTATCAAAATTGGAATGCAACTCTACAGGTGGATTTACAGCAGTAGAGCGGCGATACTATAGATTGGCATCAGTAGGAAATCGAGATGCAGCTGTAGAAGCTACCCAATCTCTGATAGATTCAACTTTGTCAGAGGAGAGATCAGGAGAAGCATAGAAACATGAGAGGCTGATGGGAAAGATAAACGCATAACCTGCTTACCCTTTTCATTTGGAGTGCGACGGCGAACCACCGATTTTGTTGGAGCATCCTCAACTTGAAACATAGGCATTTTGGAAGAGGAGGAGGATTCATCCAAGATTTGCTGATAATCCATTTCCCACTCTTCTGGCATAGGAAGAGTGTCGAAATGGAACTTGGTCACTTCAGCATTAGTTTTGCCATAGATAATACATTCATCATTAGAAGTGACATGGCGAGGGACGGGATTAATGGTAGACACTAAATAATTCATAGAACGGGCATGGATGGCACAGTGCTCTCATTTTGGCTTTATGGCTAAACCTTTAATCTGGACGTACAAGCGCAGAGCAGTGGATAAGTGGGGGTCCGTGAGAGACATCTTGAAATTAGGATAGACTACTGTATAAATAGGCTCTCAATTGAGGCTACCATGGATGAGTCCTATATGGCCATCTTTAATATTATAGTGGTGAGTATCTACCAAACTAACCATGCAAGTAGCATTTACACCCATGCGAAAAAGCGGTTCTATAGCTAGGATAAAGCATCCATAATGTATATATTTATATCCTGAAGACTGAAAAGAATCATTCTCGTGGGGAGTAAAGAGAGGGAGATAAACACTGGTGGAACCCTCATCAAGAATCATTCTTGTGGGGAGTAAAGAGAGGGAGATAAACACTGGTGGAACCCTCATCAGTCTTCTGGATATAAATATATACATTATGGATGCTTTATCCTAGCTATAGAACCGCTTTTCCCCATGGGTGTAAATGCTACTTGCATGGTTATTTTGGTAGATACTCGCCACTATAATATTAAAGATGCCCGCATAGGACTCATCCATGGTAGCCTCAATTGAGAGCTTGTTTATACATTCGTCTATCCTAATTTCAAGATGTCTCTCACGGACCCCCACTTGTCCACTGCTTTGCGTCTGTACGTCCAGATTAAAGGTTTAGCCATGAAGCCAAAATCAGAGCACTCTGCCATCCATGTCTGTTCTGTGAATTATTTAGTGTCTACCATTAATCCCATCCCTCGCCATGTCACTGCTAATGATGAATGTATTATCTACGGCAAAACTAATGCTGAAGTTACCAGGTTCCATTTCGACGCTCTTCCTATGCCAGAAGAGTGGGAAATGGATTATTAGCAAATCTTGGACGAACCCTCCTCCTCTTCCAAAATGCCTATGTTTCAGGTTGAGGATGCTCCAACAAAATGGCTATGGTGATTCGATCCCTCTCTTCCCGTTTTTTTGCTCTCCGCCCCTTTTCCTCTGCTTCCTCATCTACTGAACTTATGGACAACAAGGCGGCATGGAATATGCCAATGATCAACGCTGATGATATTTACAAGTTCTCTGCGATCCATTTCAAGGCTCTCAAACATGAAAAGGTATCCGAAGTAGTGATCAATGTGGCTGATGAGGGTTCCACCAGTGTTTATCTCCCTCTCTTTACTCCCCACGAGATTGATTCTTTTCAGTCTTCTGGATATAAATATATACATTATGGATGCTTTATCCTAGCTATAGAACCGCTTTTTCGCATGGGTGTGAATGCTACTTGCATGGTTAGTTTGGTAGATATTCGCCACTATAATATTAAAGATGCCCGCATAGGACTCATCCATGGTAGCCTCAATCGAGAGCCTGTTTATACAGTAGTCTATCCTAATTTCAAGATGTCTCTCATAGACCCCCACTTGTCCACTGCTTTGCGTTTGTACGTCCAGATTAAAGGTCTAGCCATGAAGCCAAAATCAGAGCACTGTGCTATCCATGTCCGTTCTGTGAATTATTTAGTGTCTACCATTAATCCCGTCCCTCGCCATGTCACTGCTAATGATGAATGTATTATCTATGGCAAAACTAATGCAGAAGTGACCAGATTCCATTTCGACGCTCTTCCTATGCCAGAAGAGTGGGAAATGGATTATCAGCAAATCTTGGACAAAGCCTCCTCCTCTTCCAAAATGCCTATGTTTCAGGTTGAGGATGCTCCAACAAAATCGGTGGTTCGCCGTCGCACTCCAAATGAAAAGGGTAAGCGCGTTATGCGTTTATCTTTCCCATCAGCCTCTCATGTTTCTATTGCCGAAATCCCTGATGAGAGCCGAACTAGTGCCTGCGATGCTGCTCCTAATCTCTCCCCTGACAAAGTTGAATCTATCAAAGATTGGGTAGCTTCTAGAGCTGCATCCCGATTTCCTGCTCATGCCAGTCTACAGTATCGCCGCTCTACTGCTGTAAATCCGCCTGTACAATTGCATTCCAATTTTGATAGTATCATTGCATCAGCTGATCGCATACATCCAATGATGATGCTTCGACCTGTCAAGTGGCCACAGTCTAAAGGATTTCAGGCAACAACAGAAGATGGTTTATTGAAGTCTGTTCATGCCCCTTATGCCCTAACAGGCAAAGATGACGATAACATGCCTGTCGAGCAGCAGCAGTTGAATTGGTGCAATTCGCACAACCTTGCTACTGAGGTATCTTTGGATGCTTGCCACTCTGCCCTGTACGATTTACAACTTGCTGTGGGCAAACTAGATCGTAGTATCCACTCAATGTTAGATGAGCTGCAACAACTTCAGAAGGGCCATGCATCCTCTTCAACCTGGTCTGTATATAAGTCATTTCCTCCATCATTCTCCCCCTCTTCGGCTAGTCCCCTCACAGAGCCCTGCTATCCTTCCAAAGCTCCCAGTCTTATGTTTTGGCCCCAGTTTTCTGATTCTATCGAGATGGTTGACTCTCCTTATGCAGTAGTTGATTCTCCTCTCGAAACGACAGATTGGTGTGCTGACACCCATCACCCAATCTATCGAGCATTTTGCATTGATGAACGGGATATGCTACAAGAGGACAGAGATGATCTCCACCAATTCCAACCTCTACCCCCTCATATGAAAATACCTCCGCCACTTCCCACTTGACCGCCTCCTTCTCCACCACCGCTCCCAAAATCTCCATTTCCATCTCCGCCAAGTTCTCCCCGAGCTTCCTCCGTTAATTCCTTTGGTCCCATTGTCTACATGAACTCTGGAATTAAACCGGAGCCTATGGAAGAAGATCCACCCCAAGCATCTACCTCACAACAGCCCCCTCGAAAGCAATGGCGAGGCAAGCGCACATCATTTTTTGGTGGGCCTAGATTTGAGTTCATGAGGTGTGAATTCCAGATCACTTCATTGATGGTGACCTTGATGAGCAGACTGATCTGCAGAAATGGCTTAATTGGTGGGAGTTCTTATCAGATGAATCCAAAGAGCAAATCTTTGCAAGTGTTGATGCCAATCATCAACCTAATGCCCCGGATTCCCTCATAGCCGCAATCTCCAATCAGTTTCTTCCTACTTTCACGGATGATCGCGCCCAGGCAACAAATGAATTTTTTGCTCTTAAGCTATGCGATCTTTTTCAGTTGGAAGCCTACAATGCACATGTGCAATAGCTGGTTTATAGAGCTGGCATTTTTTCTGACATTGCAGCAAAACGTCATTACCTGTACAGCTTACCGCACCGACTTGGAGAAGCAGTCATGACGGTCATCGAAGCGCAGACAAAGATTGTCAACATTGACAATCAACCGACTGAAATCCATAAGACAGTCGCAGATTATACTTTTGCTAACCTATGCCAGATGGTCCAAGTATACATCCGTCGATAATGTACAGAAGCGATGAAGAAGTTGAAAAACATGATGATACTCCTCATCTCATCGAGGAGATCAATGTTAATGAAGAAAAGGAGGCTAGCCAGCTTTTTGATATTAACGAGTTGAGGAATGTGGGGCAAGATGTTTCCACAACAGTTCATGAGTCACCTGAGGAGTCTGCCATTCCAACAATAGTGTTGCCATCCTATCATGTTGGGGATACTGAATATATTTTACTTACAGATATACAGCATGTATTCAACATGAGGGAGGATCACTGCATTGCATTCATTGCACAAAATCTGAAGGCAGAATAGGATTTTGTGGATGAAGATATGGATAAGTACTTGGTGGTTGACACCCATGTAGATAACTCAGAGTTCATGAGTGCCGCTCAGACACTCAAAATGATTTACGCGGATGTCCATAATTACGAAGGTAAAGATGCAACTGAGGAGGAACTGCATGAGGCCCGTGAAAGGCTAGGGATTTCAGATATGGGAAGAAATCTTGCGATTCCGAGTGTAAGGGAGACGGAGGGCATCAACTCCATGATTAATCTTTGGTAAGAAGACCTGCTTGTAGCAGATGAGAACTAGCAGATACTTTCCTACTCAATGATGAACATCGTTGCTTTGGGCGTTCTTTGTTTTTGCAATTGAAACTCTATCTAGAACTTTTGGCGTTTGGCTTTGTCCTAAGGCTTGTATTATTTTTACAGTTGCTGGTGGATGAAGACAATTTTTTGAAGCGCGCTTTAGGCAAGCAACCAGCCAGACTAGGACACGACTCTCCACTAGGCAGATATATTAATAGATTGAAATTTCCTCAGTTCGTGATCTTCCGTGCAAAATTTTCAAAGGACAATGCTAATTTCCCTTTGCTGGCCATCAAAACACTGTGAAGATATCTAGGTGGCTACAAGGTTAGGCTCAACGCTGAGAAATCTATACTTCTAGAGTGGCAGGCAGCAGGTGTCTACGCTCTCAGGTGTAAATATTTTTTAACATACGCAGCTTACGGATTGGCATGTGGAATCCGTGATCCAGCTCTTTTGAGTGATTACGGGAAGACTTGGATGCTAAGGACAGCAAAGCCTGACGCCCCCCCTACTTGTTTGATAAAGCAAGGAGATGATCCTGTAGAGTGCTCCTCCAAAAGGGCTAGGCTGGAGGATGACTATACACCACAGGAGTAGTTTTGAAGTGTTGTTTGCTTTCTTTACATACAATTACATGCTAAAACTTTGAGCAAGTTACTTGTGCTTATTGTTGCATACTGACAGTTACTTGCTCAAACTTTGAGCAAGTAACTTGTGCTGTTTGTTGTATACTTATACTCTTGCTTTAAATTCTTGATCCATCTGCAAATGTAGCTTTGTAAACAAGTTATTTTGAACTGTTCCATTATTGTTGTGCACATTTGAAGCCAAATTAATCTTTTATTGTTTCAACATGTAATTTCAAGCATATCATTTTTTTTGTATTGCTTGTCACTTCTTCTTCCACACACGGCCTTGTCTTTGTTGTTGTCTCACCCAGTTTGCATGATTCTGCCTCCCCTCTGAACGCTTGCAAACCGGTTTAGGGGTTAGGGTTTAGGGTTCTAGGGGTTAGGGTCTAGGGTTTGTCTAGGGTTTAGGGTTGGGGGTTAGGGTTTGGGGTTTAGGGGTTAGGGGTTTAGGGTTTAGGGTTTAGGTTTGGGGTTTGGGGCTTTGGGTTAGGGTTTTGGGTTAGGGTTAGGAACTACGGTTGGGGTTTGGGGGTTAGGGTTAGGGGTTAGGGTTTTAGGGTTTAGGGTTTAGGGTTTGGGTTTTGGGTTTGGGTTTGGTTTTAAGGGGTTAGGCGTTAGGGTTTAGGGTTAGGGTTAGGGTTTAGGGGGTTAGGTTTAGGGTTTAGGGTTTAGGGTTTAGGTTTAGGGTTTAGGGTTTAGGGTTTAGGGTTTAGATGGCAGCAATGAGAGCATCAGGAGCATTTGCCTGTTGGTTCCCATCCAGGCTCGAGAAGATCTGTTCTTTAGATTCCTCACTTAAAAGCTCCCACCAATTAGCAAGAACACCGGTAAACCCTTTGGTCGTTTCAACCGCAGCATCCCGCGGATTCCATCGGTAGATAGTGACCAAAGACATCATATGCCCATAAAAAATCTTCAAAATATCTTTAATTGCTTGGGGAGAAGCACCATCAAGATTTAAGATATAACCGGGAAAGGACTTGTGTTGCATTCGAAACCGGAGGTCACCCGGTTCATCCATGGTAGCATCTGTATACTGCTAGTGTTGGAATTCTCCGTGGATGAACTGTGCACCGGGGGAATCTTGATAAGCGGTACGTCGACCGCGCCACGAAGCCTGGGGAGTTTCTTCTTGCATAGGTTCGAATTTGACACCCTCATTCATATAGAGGAAAGGGGAGACAAAAGGAGTAGTAGGAGGGGAAGGAGGAGGAGTATCTTCATCGTCCGAAGGAGGATCCACTCTGACGGGACCAGGAGCAGGAGATGATAAAAGGGGGAAAAAGAGAGAAGGGTCAAGAGGGATGACATCAATAGGAGGGCGAACAAGAGTGGGATCATTGGACTGGGCATCTTGTTCGGTCCAGCGAAAGGCACAGATAATGGGATGGTCAGGATCAAGCCATTCAGTAGGATGGACAGGAGCAGCGTCATGAGGAGAACAAGTGGGCGCAGGATAAGGTTAGTCATATGTAAATTCAACATCAATGAAAAATTCTGAAGGGGGAAACATAAGGGTAGGAGCAAACTGAAAAGTAAGATGAGGGGGAGTAGCAGAGGATGGTGGTAAAGGCTGGTAAGAGGAGACAGCAATAGAAGATGACTGTACAGGAGAGAGATCTGAGAGGAGTGTAGATACCTTGGCATCCAGCTTGGTAAGAGCAAGTTGCAGGTTGTAGAGGGCCAGCTGGCAATTATCAAGGCACTCTTGAATAGCGAGATTATGGGAATTACACCAATTGGGCTACTGCTATTCGATCGGGATATGTGCAGATGGAAGATCACTGTCCACCAGTGCGTAGGGAGCATGGACAGATTTATGTGCACCATCGGCTGTTGTTGAATGAAAACCAGAAGATACAGGCCAACTAGTAGGGGTGAACATCATCAAGGGAACCACCTTATCGGTTACTGATTCAAAATTAGAATGAGAGCTAGGCTGATGATTAACGGTAGTCGTCTTGCGATAGGGTAGACTGGCATCAGCAGGATAACGAGCAGCAACAAAAGCGGTAACCCAATCATTGACTGCTTCAGCGCGTTGGACAGGAAGAGAGCGTTCAGAAGCAGTATCAGCCTCAGCAGGAATGCCAGCAATAGAAACATGAGAGCTAGCAGGGAAGGAGAGTCGCATCACTTTCTTGGAGTGGTCACCAGAGCGACGACGTATAATTGCATGGGATGTTGAATCATCGACCTAATAGCCGGAGGTAGTGGAAGCAGTTTCATCGATTACCTGTTGGTAATCCATTTCCCATTCCTGAGGCATGGGAAGAGCATCAAAGGGGAACCGAGTAATCTCGACATTAGACTTACCATACAAAATACATTCATCAAGACTATGTACATTCCGGGGAATAGGATTAATTGTAGAGACTAAATAGTTGACAGACCGGACATGGATGGCGCAGTGCTCGGAATGAGGCTTCATACTTAGACCCTTCACTTGGACATACAGACGCAAGGCAGTAGAAAGATGAGGATCATTGAGAGACATTTTGAAATTGGGATAAACAATTGTATACACAGGTTCCTTGTTAAGGGAACCATGAACCAAGCCTATGCGGGCATCACTAATATGAAGATGACGCGTATCTACAAGACTGACCATACATGTAGCATTTACACCAGAACGGAAAAGGGGTCGATAGCTAACACGAAACAGCCAAAATGGATGTATTGGTAACTCGACCTCTTGAAGGTCTCAATCTCAGAAGGAGAGAACAAGGGGAGATAAACTCCAGTGTTCCCTTCATCGGCAATGTTGATGCAGACTTCCGAAATCCTGTTGGAAAAAGTCGTGGAAAGAAAAGACAGAAGGCTTATCTTGGGCTATGGAACATTGAGTCATGTGGTTGCTGACCTTCTTATCTAGAGATTCAATAGAGACCTGCAACTTGGCACAATTATCAGTAATCGTTTGAAGATGGGTTTTTAGACCATCAATACTGATACTCAGACTTTCAAACTGGTCATAACAGGAGGGCCTGGAAGTTTGTGCCATAGGAGGAGGAGGAGCAGTTAATGTATGAACAGGTGTGCGCCAGAAGGGAGAGGGTAAGTATTGGGAGGCTGCAAGGATAGGATCATGGACATGATGAGGTGGGCGGAATATAGAAGGACCTATATAATTATGTACAGAATGAGAAGAATGAGGAAGAGAATGCTGCGAGGGACGAGACAACCTGGAGAAGTCGGAGAGTTCTTTAGAAGTCTCGAGATCACTAGTATGGCGAGGACGGGGAGTATGTCGTGGAGCATATCTTCCTCTACCATGATTATGAGAAGGTCGTAAAGAGGGGGGACGAATATAAGCATCAATATCCTCAGGCCCGTCTTCATCATCAGATGCAGAAGTGATTTCAACTTCAATGCGGGATTGTCGATGTGGTGCATTCATATATACAAGGACCTCATCTGCAGAGATGGGTGGAGTACTAGGGTGGAGTTGGCATTGTAAACATTGAGGAGTATCAGCAGACTCATAACATTCATATAATGATTCGTCTATAACTCCTTGTGACACAACTTCCCAATCTTCAGGGTGATTGATCATAGCAAAGAATCCTTTAAGCTGCTTCTGTTGGGAATTGTGAGGTTGTTGTGGGTAGTCTTTGGCAAAGTGGCCTTTCTTGCCACAAATGAAACAGCCAGAATCCTTCCATGATTGATTGAAGCGGCGATTATGCAAGAAACGTTGGGGCCGTTGTTGGTAGCGGCGGCGCCACCAAAATTTCCAGAGGCATGGAAACTGTGAGCTGCCACATGAACATTTTGAAGACCGCCGTCCTTTGCGTCGAGAGATTTTGCGAGAAGAGGATGCAAGAGGGCAGAAATCCTTATGACCAACAAATTGTTGGCAAATAGAAGGAGAGACAAGGCCGAGCTTTTTAAGTTTCTTCTTCAGGGTATACTCAGTGCATTGCCTGCGAATGTACACCTGAACTAATTGGAAAAGATTAGCAAAAGTGAAGTCATCAACTGTTTTATGAAGCTTTGTTGGCCTATTATCAATATTGACAATTTTTGTTTGAGCTTCAATTAAGGCCATTATTGCATCGCCAAGCTTGTGGGGAAGACTGTACAAATAATGTCGTTTAGCTGAGGTGTCGGCAAAGATGCCGGCTCTGTACACCCAGCTGCTGAACATGAGCATTGTATGTATCCAGCTGGAAGAGATCGCACAACTTGAGGGCATAAAATTCATTCGAGGCTTGCGCACGATCATCAGTAAATGTGGGGAGAAACTGATTTGAGATAGCAGCAATCAAAGCATCAGAAGCATTGGGTTGATTGTTGCCATCAAGGCTGGAGAAGATCTATTCTTTGGATGCATCACCAGGAACTCCCACCAGTTAGCAAGAACGCCGGTGAAACCTTTGGTGGTTTCGACTGCAGCATCGCGGGGATTCCACCGATAAATAGTTACGAGAGACATCATGTGGCCATAAAAGATTTTTAGAATATCTTTCATGGCTTGTGGAGTTGCCGCGTCGATGTTGAGGATGTAGCCTGGAAAGGACTTATGCTGCATGCGGTTACGAAGATCACCAGGCTCATTGAAATCGCCATCAGTATAGTGAGTTTGAAACTCACCATGAATGAATGCAGCACCAGGAGAATCATGAAA
This sequence comes from Dipteris shenzhenensis, assembly GCF_047967505.1. Classification (NCBI taxonomy): domain Eukaryota; kingdom Viridiplantae; phylum Streptophyta; class Polypodiopsida; order Gleicheniales; family Dipteridaceae; genus Dipteris; species Dipteris shenzhenensis. Next base: position 396,875 of record NC_141598.1, on the reverse strand, counting down.
TGCTGTGCGACGACCTTGCCAAGTCGGTTGCTAAGGGGCATTGGAAGACTGTTCATCTTGGTTTGTCCATCGAAAGGCTCGAACTATAGGATGGGCAGGATCAAGCCATTGAGATGGAGCTGTGAAGACTTCAGTATTTTCTTCAGACTCAACTTCGTCAAACATATCAGATGGTAGGAACAGAAGAGAAGGAGTATGAACATTCTGAAAGGTGAGATGAGGAGGACTAGCAGAGGCAGGTGGCAAAATGGGGGGGAAAGAAGTATATACAGAAGTAGCAGAAGTAGGACCTGATGTTTGCAACTCTTCAAGGATTCTATGTACCTTACGATCAAGTCGGCCGATAGCAAGTTGCAAGTCGTACAGGGCCGTTTGGCAGGCGTTGAGGCATTCCTGGACGGCGAGGTTGTGAGAGTTGCACCAGTTCAACTGTTGTTGCTCAACTGGAACATCTGTGGTTTGTAAAGAATGGTCCACCAAAGCATAGGGCGCATGAATTGACTTGTGGAGGCCATCTTCAGTGGTTGACTGGAAACCAGAAGCTGCAGGCCAAGGAGTTTGACTAAACATCATCATCGGGGCCACTCGATCGGAAGAAGTGATACTGTCAAAATTGGAGTGGGCTTGTGGATGATGGTTGACTGCGGTGGAACGCCGGTATTGCAGACTGGTATCTGCAAGATAGCGAGATGCTGAAGTGGAGGCTATCCAATCTTGTACATCTTTGGCTTTATCGGAGGAAAGCGATACTTCAGAAGCGGCCTCCGAGTCGGCTGGGATTCCTACAATGGATATCTTCGAGGAGGCAGGAAAAGACAGACGCATCACCTTTTTATTGTTATCACCAGAGCGTCTGCGAATAATAGCACGAGATGAAGAATCTGAAATCTGAAATCTGGGAGGATGGGAAGGTGACTCTTCAAGAATATGCTTGTAGTCCATTTCCCATTCTTTTGGCATGGGCAAAGCATCAAAATGGAAGTGGGTAACTTCCGCATTGGTCTTGCCATATAAGATACATTCATAAGGCGTATGTACATTGCGAGGAATAGGGTTAATAGTGGAAACAAGATAATTGATTGAACGGACGTGGATGGCACAGTGCTCAGATCGAGGTTTCATAGACAACCTTTTACTTGTACATAGAGACGAAGTGCAGTGGACAGATGGGGATCATGGAGGGACATTTTAAAATTGGGATATACAACAGTATAAACAGGTTCTTTATTTAGGGAACCATGCACTAATCCTATACGTGCATCACTAATGGTAAGATGACGAGTATAGATACTAGGCTAACCATGCGGTAGCATTTACACCGGACCGAAACAAGGGTTCGATGGCTAAGACAAAACATCCATAGTGAATATACTGATAGCCAGAGCGTACAAAGGAGGCGATTTCTGAGGGACTGAACAAGGGCAGGTAAACGCCAGTATTACCCTCATCAGCCATGTTGATGCAGACCTCGGAAACCTTGATGTGCCGGAGCGCCTTGAACTGAAAGGCTGAAAACTTGTAAACCTCCTCTGGGTCAATAAGAGGCAGATTCCAAGTGTTCTTGGATTCAGACGAAGCGTGAATGAAACTTGTAAAGCTCCTCTGGGTCGATAAGATTCAGATTCCAAGTCGATAAGAGACAAAGGCATGGAGGAAAACTGAGAATAGAAAATTGGGAACAAGGGAGTTTGAAGCAAGGAGGCTTGAAAGCTGGATATATTGCAAAAACTTGTGGATACAAGAGCTCTCGGAGGCTTACTCTGCCTACAAATGAGCCAAAGGTGCTCTTATATAGGAAAAGGCAAAGTGGAGGGATGAGCTGTAATCCACTCTGAGCTGTCATGAGTGGAGGTTGAGCTGTAATCCACTCTGAGTTGTCATCCATTTGTTTGTACAATGAAAAGATATGGAAAAGACATAAAGGTGAAGGTCTTACTCAAATATGAGCAGTGTCTAGTCACTTTATGAATTTTATTTAATTTTGTACAAGTGTCATGGTGAAGGTCTTATCCAATTGAGGACAGTGTCTAATCACCATGACCGAGACATAGGACTTCTGGTTGTTCAGTATCAAGTGGAAGTAGTAATCCACCATTGTGAGTGTCCCAATAAGGTGCTCCTTCACGGGAGAGCATGTCTGGGAGCACATTTGAGGAGCCTTTTTTCCATTCTACTTTGAAATCATACATGGTAAAGAATTCCTGCCAGCGAGCTAAGCGTCTGCTGCCAATCTGTTTATCAATTCGACGGGTACAGAACGTGTTGAAGTAGAAGGTTGTCGGTGCGGATTTAGGGTTTAGGATTTAGGGTTTAGGGTTTAGGGTTTAGGGTTTAGGGTATAGGGTTTAGGGTCTAGGGTCTAGGGCTTAGGGCTTAGGGCTTAGGGCTTAGGGTTTAGGGTTTAGGGTTTAGGGTTTAGGGTTTAGGGGTTAGGGTTAGGGGTTAGGGTTTAGGGTTTAGGGTTTAGGGTTTCAGGTTCGGGGTTTCGGGTTTGGGGTTTCGGGTTCGGGGTTTCGGGGTTAGGGTTCAGGGTTCAGGGTTCAGGGTTCAGGGTTCAGGGTTCAGGGTTCAGGGTTCAGGGGTCAGGGTTTAGGGGTTAGGGTTTAGGGGGGTTAGGGTTTAGGGGTTAGGGTTTAGGGGTTAGGGTTTAGGGGTTAGGGTTAGGGTTTAGGGTTTAGGGTTTAGGGTTTTTTTAGTTTTTTAAAGTTTTTTTTAGGGTTTTTTAGGGTTTTTTAGGGTTTAGGGTTTAGGGTTTAGGGTTTAGGGTTTAGGGTTCAACAGGTCAAGTACCATTACAGCTACTCGAAATGCATCCAGATAATATTGTTTCTCGTCCAGGTATGGCTCCTACTATTCCTGCAGCTAGGCAATTAGTTAATCATAGACACATTCCAGTGAACGATCGTATAGTCGATATACCGAGTTACCGTCGCAAACCAAAAGATACTATTATTGTGAGAAATCGACCGGGTTCTCGCAATGGACCAAATAGAGAGATGGAATTTTCTCGGGGAGACAAAATACCTGATCATTCAACTTTTTCCTCGTCGGGAGACAGTAGACCCACAGGATTAGTGAATGGAATCGCAAATCGGGAGTCCACTGGGTTGGATATAAATGAATTGCTCGTCGTTGAGTATTACTCCCGCAAAGCCTAACCCCAAGTAATTATCTAATAGTCTGGGATTCCTCATTCTGAAATTCGGATACCCCCCCCCGGGGGGGGGGATTCTTGGAATTATTATTTGAAATCGGGAGTACTAACTGGAAGCATTCAAAGGATTAGCAATTCTTTGGGGTGCCGGAACAGAGTCAATGACGGAATGCAAAGGGAAAAGGGGGGGATTCGAACCCCCGGTAAACAAGAGTCTACATAGCATTTCCAATGCTACACCTTAAACCACTCAGTCACCTTTCCTGCAACTTTGTACTATTTACACATCTTACCAATCTAAGAAACCGGATAGCAACTCAATCCTCGATGATAGACGGGAAAAAGTGATTCCTGGAAGTGAGTGCAAGCCTCATCAGTTATTAAGAAATGAGATTAATTCCCGGAATTGAGGTAGGGGAGGTGACCCCATACCTGGGATAGATTTTTAGTTGTTCCGAGTCGATTTCATAATGAGAGATTTTCAATTAGGTGATGCAGATCCCATCAAAAGCAATCACTCCATTAGTAATTATTCATGGATGCTGCGAGACTATATACCCCCATTCACACACGACTCTCATTCGGTGCGGAATTAGTTACTCCACCCTCCCAGTCGATTGAGGGGGAGGGACATAGATACCAGACGGATGCACCTCTTCCCCTTGTATTGCAAAAGAGATCTGTTCTTCCGGCATCCTGATTCACTCAATAATAAGTGGAACGAAGAGGAATTCCAATTACGCCTAGATCCCAGAGAAATGACAATTCTATTGATAGAACTCCCACGATTCTGGCGGATATCTTGTTACAAATCATACCGACTACTGATAGGGAGAAGAGAGCTTTTACTTATTATAGAGATGGTGCGATTTGGGGAGGGAAAATCGATTAACCTTAATTCCTAATTAATTGGGGGATTCAAATTCCGATAGACCCGCGTTTGGTGAAGGTATGTTTCGAATGGGAAACAAGTCCTTCTGTCGTGTATCCTCGATTGATGCAGCCTCAAATGCTCCAGTTTCGATCTCCGGTGAATCGTAGTAGTAAGCAAAAGGTGAAACCTACGGACCGACCTATTTGTAGGACTCCGTGGGTAGGCATAGGGGAGAGGCACTACGTGGAGGAATCGACAACGCAAAAGCTTCGTTACGGTTGGGTTCAGCCGCGCGTCGTGTTTCTATGACGAATACCAATAATGATTGGGACAACGAACATCCATCCCGTTCGTATTTTGGATACCCCTAGAATCATCGGAGATTGTCGAAGTAGCTGATCCCCATGAAACGCGAAGCGTTGGGAACAGAGAAATTGTCATTAGTCTCTTGGTGTCGACGTGTCGGAGTGGCACAACCATGTTAACAAGAGATTTTTGGCAGAAGGGATGGCTAGTCCAGTAGTTTCACAGACACTAGCCCCCGTTCATCCATAGGTTTAGAGTAGGAATTGCTAGACTATTCCAAATACTAGTCTCTCTCCATGCATCATGCAGGAGGAGCCGTATGAGGTGAGAATCTCAAGTACGGTTTTGAAGCGGAGCTCATTCACGCTGAGTGAGCGACCCTGACGAATGTCGGTGCAATCCGAAGGAGAATATGCAGAAGCTTCATAAAATTACTACAAAGCTATGCGTTTGGAGATTGATCCTCATGATCGGAGTTACATACCCCATAATATAGGTTTGATTCATACTAGCAATGGAGAACATGCAAAGGCTTTGGAATACTATTTTCAAGCATTGGAACGGAATCCTTTTCCACCACAGGCTCTTAATAATATGGCTGTGATCCGTCATTACGTGCGATTACCCATACTATAGGATCCCTTGATTCGAAACCACTCGATGTAGGAGGCTTTCCACAAGCATACTCCCATAAGGAGTTCTCCTAAGCTGTGGAATTTGGTGTCCCCCGTAGTAACTCAGGTCCGGGGGAAGAACGGAAGCCTGTGAATCCCATGGATAATCGGTTGAATTGAGGGAGAAAGCACCGCAAAGATTCGTCATCGAAAATCTAGGTCGATACGATGAGATTTGCTCACTCGGGGGGTTCTACAATCGATTCCTGTAATAGAATCGATTTGGAAAGGAATATCGAGCTATGGTGTAGTATCAAATCCCAAAGGAAACATTTCAGCGGATCTATTTTTAGAAGTAGGGGAATTAGTTCCGGGGGAGATTATTACCCTCCTCCATGAATTAGGAGTATGGAAAAGATTCTATCTCGCATCGATAGGATTGGAAACCATTCCCAGTAACTACTCTTGATTCTTCTCTAGACTAACGGGGGGGGGGGGCCAAGTAAATCTCTCTCTTCTCTTGGATCAGATAGAGAATAAGCTACTGAGTAGTCATTCGAGCCGCATGAGGTAGGAAACTCTCAAGTCCGGTTCTGAGGGAGGATATCTCGAAGGGATCTATCCATCCCGACCGGGGGGAGCAGGCCATTCAACAGGGAGACCCGGAGGCTTCGGAATCTTGGTTTGATCAAGCCGCTGAGTGTCGGAAACAAGCAATGATTTGTTAGTCCCGTAATACTTCGTATCCATCCCAAATATTTGTAGAACTTATTAGGTATCATTTCAAGTATTGTGGTACCTAATGAGTTTTACCTACTATTGGATTCGAACCAATGACTCTCGCCGTATGAAAGCGACACTCCAACCACTGAGTTAAGTAGGCTTCTATTGCTTGTAGTACTCTATTATACCGACCCAGGGAGAGAATTTCAAACAATTAGAACATCAATAAATATTTGATTTTAACGGCAAAAGATGAGTCTCGCCTCCTTCTCGGTTGGTTACCAGCTTGACAGGGATCATCCGATGCATTATACTAATGTAGCCACAGGGCTATAGCTCAACGGTAGAGCACCTCGTTTACACGTGCGCCAATGCTTCTCGGGAAGGGTTCGTCGCTATTCAACCGATCTACGCGGAATATACCGCGTAAGTTACTTATGTCTTACCCTATTGGGAGATGTGGAAGAACAGTAGCATGACGAAGAATCGATCGGAAAAAGGATCGATTTCGGTGGGTTGATATGGTCAGTAGATGATACGTCTAATGCTAAGGGTGGTGGGGGCAATGCGAGGACCTCAACAAGATCTCTTCTTCGTCCTACGAACCTTGAGGTGTATGAGGGTATCGTATCTCCTTCCTAGGTGATCGAGACACTTAGAATTAAGTGGATTTGTGTCTACGGGATGCAAACCTGTGTCAACACTAAGAATCTTCTCGAGAAACTTCGGGATTGCTTCGGAGGGAACGAGTTCTTCGAGCACACGGAACCATTTCTTTGTTATTTATAATGAAGCAAAGGATGGTGCATCAACAATGGCTTCTTCCTCCCATCCGGTGGAAGACTAGTTGATGAGGGAGCCCAATGCCACGAAAGAAGCATGTTGGGTTCGTGAAGCAGTTCAAGAATTTATATATTCCGATCTGCATTACCGAGAATGTTTACGGTTCGAATCCGTATAGCCCTAATCTTTAATGATAAGTCGGTCTCGCCCATCGCAGCGGAACTAATTGAGAATTACCCAGATTCAACGTGACTCACATGAACTATATAGATCGTAGGGTCACTACTTCCGTTTCGATCAGGGGATAGGGATGAAGATCAGGAAGGAGAAGGAATTATTCATTAATAAGTTCCTCAATGATGGTCAATCGGAGAAAATTCAGATAAGAATCTAAATTGACGGATTGCTTTCCATAATAGATAATCCGTATAAATCAATCTTATGCATCGATTCGGTAGGGAGGTACATACCATACCCCACTACCTACTTAGTAAAATATAGTCCCCATCCGGTTCTTCCGGCAATTTGACTCATCTCACGGATTCCAGCCAAGAGCTCATTTCCGGATGGGGAGTCCCGTTTCTAATAATCTTCTCGCAAGTCCATTTAGTATCCAGCATCTTCCGAGGAATGGATCGGAGGGACGATTGGCTCATCACTGGGGGGGTGTACATCCCGATTCCATTCTGGGATGAGATGTCCGTGAGCCACGTCTGGCATCTCATCCCCGATCGAACAATCGAGGAGTCAGCAACCCCCCCCCCTTCACTTATCATAAAGATGTTACACCCACACGGTGGGGTGAGAAGATAAATACCGAAGCAGGAGGAGTATGTAAATGTTTTTGCTTCCTAAACACGATTCCTTCCGGATCCTCCTACTAGTATCCATCCTTATTCCCTATACAGCCTTTTCGGTTTCCAGATCCGTCGCACCCATCCGCGAGGGGCCTGAAAAACTAACAAGCTATGAATCAGGTATGGAACCAAAGGGAGGGGCTTGGATCCAATTCCAGATCCGTTATTATATGTTTGCCCCGGTATTCGTTATTCCTGACGTCGAGACAGTCTCTCCCTATCCCCGGGCTATGAGTTTCAGGGAATTGGGTCTATTTGCTTTTACTGAAGTGTCTATCCCCATATCCATATTAATTGTCGGTTCGATTTATGCATGGTGAAAAGGAGCATTGGAATGGTCCTAATTTCTAACTATTCGGGTAAGAGGAACGGAGTCGACTCCCGTGGGGGGAATCCACTAATTAACTCCGTGGAGTCCTTCTCCCCCGATCAAGACACATCAAACTCGATTATTTTGACTAACTTGAATGATCTCTCCAATTGGTCTCGACTTTCCAGTTTGTGGCCACTCCTTTACGGTACTAGCTGCTGCTCCATTGAATTCGCCTCATTAATTGGTTCACGCTTCGACTTCGACCGGTACGGTCTAGTACCAAGATCCAGCCCCAGACAAGCTGATCCCATAATAACGGCGGGTACTATCACCATGAAGATGGCTCCGTCTCTAGTGAGACTCTATGAACAAATGCCCGAACCAAAGTATGTAATTGCTATGGGGGCATGTACCATTACGGGAGGCATGTTTAGTACGGATTCTTACAGCATCGTTCGCGGAGTGGATAAATTGATTCCTGTGGACATTTATTTGCCGGGTCATTCGCCCAAGCCCGAAGCTATTATTGATGCTGTGACAAAACCCCGCAAAAGAATTGCTCAGGAAAACTCTAGGGATCGAACTTCTTGTCGAACCCGGAAGAGATATTTTAGTCTGAATCACCGACTTTTTTTCGTACCCAATACCTATACCGGTGAATACAATCAACGAATCGCAAATCAGTCTTCGAAATCCCTATCAAATATCCTCTCGAAGGGATTGAGTGGATTCGAAAGTATGCATGAAGAATCCGTATCAGAGGCGGGCGGGTGAAGATATTCCACAGAGATATAGAACGTTAGCTAATATGAGTATTATCAATAACAACGGCGATTCCAACATCGAGATGCGGGGTCGATTACCCGCTTGGTCGACTAGACATAGTTTAGCCCACAGACCTTTAGGTTCTGATTACCGGGGTGTCGAGATCCCACAGGTCAAAGCAGGGGATTGGCCTTCTATAGCTGTTGCTTCATATGCGTGCGGTTTCAATTATCCCCATTCCCAATGTGCCTATGATGCAGCACCAGGAGGATCCCTAGCTAGTGTGTATCATCTGACGGAGGTGCGAGACGATGCAGATCAACCTGAAGAAGTATGTACAAAAGTCTTCGTTCCGAGAAAAGACCCCAGGATTCCATCCGTTTGTTGGGTTTGGAAAAGTTCCAATTTCCAGGAACGGGAATCCTATGATATGTTAGGAATCACTTATGAGAGTCATCCGCACCTACAACGTATCTTAATGCCTGGGAGCCGGCTGGGATGGCCTTTACGTAAGGATTATGTCGTACCCGACTTTTATGAGCTACAGGATGCTTATCGAATTGGGACGGAGGCAAAATTGAAAGCCATCCTCCCACTAGCCAATTCTGTATCATTCTATTTAATCTTGTGCGGCAGGTGAGGCTGGTCTACCTTATTTGAGACACTTGTTTCTCGTACGATCAATCGCATCCACGTATCTGCATCGAAATCCGCACCTACATATGCACGTTCAAGTGTATGTAGGTGTGGGTATAGATACATACCCCGACCAGTAGACCAATAAGCAATCCATATTTTTTTTTGGATTCTCCTATTTCCAAGTGCGGTTTTCGCCCGCAGCCATCAGATCAAATTATTTCCCATCGGTATGCCAGGAACCAGACTTGAACTGGTGACACGAGGATTTTCAGTCCTCTGCTCTACCTACTGAGCTATCCCGACCAGTGATTCCGCGATAATCCCAAACAAATATCCCAGCGTGGATTGATTCTTTCCCTTACCTATCCGTCCAATCAAAGTAACTATCCTCACGAATCCTTTTTTTTTTTTTGTACCTTGCAGGCGAACCATTCAGACAATCCATTGGATTTGCCGAATGGTTCAGTCGCAAACCACTCAAAAATATTCTCGAGCTGGGGACGAGACATCAATCCGATTCGATTGAGCTATGAATCGGGAGCATGGATCCCCTCTCGTTTAGGTGGAGGAAATCAATACGTATTCGGGAGATGTATCTCGATACCCTTCGTCCGCTTGATGGGTCGAAGAATCCCATCCACCAGAATAGACGGGGAGGGATTTCTCTGTTTCATGGGGTAGATGCTTCCCACAACTCCTACACAATTTGGATAATATGTTTCATCCCGTTCTACTGGGGATGGAGGGACTCGAACCCTCACGGTCCTACAAAGACCAACGGATTTTCTTTCTACCACAATTTGCATTGCTGTTTCCATCAACGGCGTAGAGTTGGACTCCATCTCTATCCGCGAAGGTCTGTTACTAATGGTTATTCATCGAACCATATTCATCCGAATACGGAGTATACATACACAAAGAGGAAATCAGGAGAAGATGGGATTCGGGGATAATCGAGTAGATCCCACAAATACCCGAGATTCTCGAGATTTTGATACAATCCTCGGTGCGGATGTTGAGTACGCACTGGGAGAGGATCCTCGCCGCTTATAGGATCATTCTAGATTGAATCATCCATGGAAAGAGAACATCTATCCGCTTAATGAATAATAGAAATTAATAGATCGTTCGTCGGAATAGCTTCCGTCGAGTCTCTGCACCTATCTCATCATCCGAATCCTGCTTCTGAAATGAGATTTGGCTCAGGATCGCCTACTAAATAATCCTAGGTTTCCCTGAATTTGAAAGCTATCACTCGGTGTGTTTCCATACCTAGGCTCAATCCAATCGAGTCCGCAGCATCTACCATTCCGCCATACCCCCCCCCTTGAGTCCCAAACCGAAGCAATGGATCTGCAATTGCATCAAATCCTTTTGCATGCCATCCGAGTTTGCATGTTCCATGCCATTTGTTCCAGAGATATTTCACGAGTCTCTTGATTCCGGTCAAGCGGAAATTATATACCCCGTCCCGATTCCCGAATTCTCAACCTCTTCCCTTTTCTGTTTCTATTCCCAATTTCCTCCATAAAGGGACTCCACCGATCCCAGAGAATATATATCTGCGAGACCATACCCTGCTTCTCCGTATTCGCGTACCCATAAGAATTATACACGGGTGGGGTAATTAAATCAATACGATACGGTAGGAGATGGAATTATCGACTCATCTAACCCATCTCTGTGGTTGAATAACCCTTGCGGCTGACTGCGCCGTGGGCGCAACCACCATTGTCGCTTTAGGAGGGTTCTATTCCATCCCATGGGGTTCAAAAGAACCAGGAAAGCTTGGTTTGGATTCGGAAGTACCACATTCACAAGGCAAAGGTTATCGGTTCGATTCCGGCAGAATATTGCCCAGTATCAGTCGATGCACCAATACCGTGTCTCCCTTTGGCTTTGTCCCCCGCGTCGAAGCCTCCATTTCCAATAGAGTCGATGGGAATTCGAGTATTTGTTCGTCTACATTCATATGTTATGATTATTACAAATACCAAATGTTCAACAAAATTGGGTGACACTTATAAATAGTACCAATACTTCGATTACGGAGAGGTCATTCCGGGTCTTACCATGCTTACAAAGAAGGAGTTTTTATGTCTCGTTATCGAGGACCCCGTCTGAAAATAATACGTCGTCTCAAGGATCTACCCGGGCTTACAAATAAAACATCAAATCCGAGAGAAGCACGAATTGCTATTGATTAATCTGCTTCGAGAAAGGTATCTCAATTTTGCGTGCGTCTGGAAGCCAAACAGAGATTACGTTTCAATTATGGATCAACGGAACGACAATTGCCTAGATACGTTCGTATTGCTAGAAGAGCCAAGGGTTCAACAGGTCAAGTACCATTACAGCTACTCGAAATGCGTCCAGATAATATTGTTTCTCGTCCAGGTATGGCTCCTACTATTCCTGCAGCTAGGCAATTAGTTAATCATAGACACATTCTAGTGAACGATCGTATAGTCGATATACCGAGTTACCGTCGCAAACCAAAAGATACTATTATTGTGAGAAATCGACCGGGTTCTCGCAATGGACCAAATAGAGAGATGGAATTTTCTCGGGGAGACAAAATACCTGATCATTCAACTTTTTCCTCGTCGGGAGACAGTAGACCCATAGGATTAGTGAATGGAATCGCAAATCGGGAGTCCACTGGGTTGGATATAAATGAATTGCTCGTCGTTGAGTATTACTCCCGCAAAGCCTAACCCCAAGTAATTATCTAATAGTCTGGGATTCCTCATTCTGAAATTCGGATACCCCCCCCCGGGGGGGGGGGATTCTTGGAATTATTATTTGAAATCGGGAGTACTAACTGGAAGCATTCAAAGGATTAGCAATTCTTTGGGGTGCCGGAACAGAGTCAATGACGGAATGCAAAGGGGAAAGGGGGGGATTCGAACCCCCGGTAAACAAGAGTCTACATAGCATTTCCAATGCTACACCTTAAACCACTCAGTCACCTTTCCTGCAACTTTGTACTATTTACACATCTTACCAATCTAAGAAACCGGATAGCAACTCAATCCTCGATGATAGACGGGAAAAAGTGATTCCTGGAAGTGAGTGCAAGCCTCATCAGTTATTAAGAAATGAGATTAATTCCCAGAATTGAGGTAGGGGAGGTGACCCCATCCCTGGGATAGATTTTTAGTTGTTCCGAGTCGATTTCATAATGAGAGATTTTCAATTAGGTGATGCAGATCCCATCAAAAGCAATCACTCCATTAGTAATTATTCATGGATGCTGCGAGAGTATATACCCCCATTCACACACGACTCTCATTCGGTGCGGAATTAGTTACTCCACCCTCCCAGCCGATTGAGGGGGAGGGACATAGATACCAGACGGATGCACCTCTTCCCCTTGTATTGCAAAAGAGATCTGTTCTTCCGGCATCCTAATTCATCCTGATTCCGGAATCGACAACGCAAAAGCTTCGTTACGGTTGGGTTCAGCCGCACGTCGTGTTTCTATGACGAATACCAATAATGATTGGGACAACGAACATCCATCCCGTTCGTATTTTGGATACCCCTAGAATCATCGAAGATTGTCAAGTAGCTGATCCCCATGAAACGCGAAGCGTTGGGAACAGAGAAATTGTCATTAGTCTCTTGGTGTCGACGTGTCGGAGTGGCACAACCATGTTAACAAGAGATTTTTGGCAGAAGGGATGGCTGTATCTCTTAACACTACTAGTTTTATATCAGAGGCGAGTTTTCAAGAAACTACTCGGGTACTGGCTAGAGCCGCTATTCAGGGTCGAATCGATTGGTTGAAGGGACTGAAAGAAAATGTCATCCTTGGTGATCTCGTTCCCATTGGGACCGGCAGTCAGGAGGTTATTCGTCAACTAGATGTAGAGAGAAATACGGAATTTTATTTAGCTATTAGTGATTTTAACATCTTCAGTGGAGAGGCAAGGGATATTCCCCCTCATACTTATTACGGGAGGGAGTCGAGTTCCCACCATAGATTAATGATTCACGAAGGATTGAGACAACCCCTCCCCGGAGTCAATATTGGTGAATGAGATTCAGAATCATTTTGCGACGTAGCATCTCGGGTATGTCTCACTCAATAATCCCGACCAGTGAATCGTAATAATTACGTAACTTCCATAAAAATCAAATCAATCTGCGGCTTTTCGTAGTTCTTTTTTGGGGGGGTAAAATGCAACAGAAAAATTGGAATATCGATCCAGAAGGGATGATGGAGGCGGGGGTCCATTTCGGTCATCAAACCCAAAAGTGGAATCCCAAGATGTCACCTTATATATTTACGGAACGGAAAGGTGTTCACATTCCCGATCTAACTCAGACTGCTCGTCTCCTATCCGAAGCCTGTGATTCGGTATCCAATGCAGCGACGGAGGGAAAAGAATTCTCAATAGTAGGTACAAAATACCAAGTAGCTGATCTAATTGCATTGGCTGCGACGAAATCTCGATGTCACTACGTGAATGAAAAGTGGCTCGGTGGCATGTTAACGAATTGGTCCACTACAGAAACACGTCTTCAGAGATTTCAATATTTGCAGAATGAAGAAGATACGGGGGGGTTCGATCCGACTCCCGAAAAAAGAGGCATCGATTCCGAAAAAACAATTACTTCGATTGAAGAAGTATCTAGGTGGAATTCAATATATGTCAAATTTACCCGATATTGCGATAATTACTGATCAACACGAATAATCCACTGCTATTAGAGAACGTATCACTTCAGGTATTCCTACAATCTGTGTCGTCGATACAGATTGCGATCCAGATCTCACAGATATTCCGATTCCAAGTAATGATGATGCGCGGTCCTCCATTCGACGGGTACTGGATAAATCAACACTGGCTATTTCTGAGGGTCGTTCGAACTCAAAGATATTGAACTTAATAGATAGTGAAATCAGTAACTATCCCAACTATTCGTGGTAGAATGAAACAGAGACTTACCCCAGAGACAGCAATATGCTGTGACTCTATTATGGGGACAACCCTGGGATTATGTAGTGATTAGGAATCCACTTGATTGTTCTGTGCAAATCATTCTTCCCCACGTTGATTCCTGATAAGGAGGTAATACGAATTCCGAAAAATTGTCCATTCATGGGATTGATAATCTATATCAAGTATCGGGCGTGGAAGTGGGTCAACATCTCTATTGGCAAGTAGGAAATTTCCAAGTTCATGCACAAGTTTTTGTAACATCCCGGGTAGTAATTGCTATATCATTGGGTTTATCTACCGCAGCTACTCGGGATTTGCAAACCATCCCGACTGGCAGTCAAAATTTCATTGAATATATTCTTGAATCTATTAGGGATCCGACTAGAACTCAGATGGGGGAAGAAGGGTATCGTCCCTGGGTTGCATTCATTGGAACTATGTTTCCATCCATTTCTGTTTCTAACCGGTCAGGTGCTCTGTTTCCTCGGCGAGTTATCCAATCACCTCATGGAGAGTTGGCTGCACCTACGAATGATATCAATACAACTGTTGCATTAGCTTTGCCTACATCAGTGGCATATTTCCATGCGGGTCTGAACAAGAGAGGTCTTAGTTACTTCGGTAAATACATCCAACCCACTCCAGTACTGCTACCTATTAATATTCCAGAAGATTTCACTAAACCTTCACCACCTAGTTTCCGACTCTTCGGAAATATATTAGCTGATGAGTTGGTAGTAGCTGTCCTCATCTCTCTAGTACCCCTAATTGTTCCCGTACCTATGATGCTTCCAGGATCATTCACAAGTGCCATTCAAGCTTTGATTCTTGCGACTCCAGCTGCAGCTTATATAGGGGAATCCATGGAGGGTCATCATTAACCGAGTTTCGATTCCGACGAATCATCGGATTAGGATCGTGGTATTCGACAGGTACTCGGGCCACCTCTTGGAGTAGCAAAAACTGTTTCTGTGGTATAATAATATGATACCCCCCTCCTATTAGAGGGGGGGGGGGAATCCTACTACTCCCATTTCCATTCAAAGGGATGGGGATGGAAATGACAATAGTGATTCCCACCATTCGACTCGAGCATTCCCTCCAGTCTGCAGGGGGGGACGAATCACAAGATGTTCCGCAATTCGTGGGAATCTTTGTCACCTCGGGAACCAATGATACCGATACTTACTAGTATCTCCTATCGTGTTACAACAAGGAGTTGAATCTCATCCGGGCCGTGGCTGGAATTCCTCATCATGAAGTACTATATTTTCATCCAATTGCTGCATTACGGGTAACGAGTGAGATTGGTGGATTCTCGTCGGGGGAATGGCTTTATTTCTCGCCCACCGGTATTGCTATTTCAATGCTTCGAATAGAAACAAGTGAATCGGAAGGAACATTTCAACCCATCAGCGGCTCTGAGTGAATTTTCACAGAATTATTCCAGTAGGCATTGATCTTTGCTAAGTCGGAATTGGTTGAATTAAATAAAAAAGAGGAGATTAATACGAACCCCTTGATTCCTGCTGCTTCTGTTATTGCTACCGGATTAGCTGTAGGCCTCGCTTCTATTGGTCCTGGTGTTGGTCAAGGCACTGCCGCGGGTCAAGCAGTAGAAGGTATTGCGAGACAACCAGAGGCAGAGGGTAAAATTCGAGGCACTTCATTGTCAAGTTTAGCCTTCACGGAAGCTTTAACAATCTATGGACCAGTTGTAGCCCTAGCACCGTTATCTGCAAATCCTTTCGTTCGATCCACCCACAGTGAGGGGTACTTGGGGAGCCCTGTACCCCCTCCCCAATCGGACCCTTTCCAAATCGATTATCTGATTGGGAGATTATCTTATTCAGGGGGGGGGTTTGACAGAAAATCCTCGATCAATCTATTTTATCGATTCCTTCTCGCGCCTCTCCAAGTTATTTTGTGAATCCCCCCCCCCACATCAGTATGGAATGAACCAGTTGATTGCTCCGTTCCATTCCCACGTCAGTTCTATTTTTTATCTAGTGTGTAGGTATTCCCTCCGAATCCATGATTCTATTCTAGGTCAGATTGAAGGAATTATGTAGGATTTAGATAATCCCTTGGAGGGGGAGGGAGCATGAGAAGTATAAGTGACATCGCCGTCTCTACGAGTCATTGGACTCCTGCCGCGGGTTTTGGTTCGAATACCAATATCTTGGAGACAAATCCGATTAATCTGATTCTAGTTTCGGGTGTACTATTTTATTTTGGAAAGGGAGTGTGTGCGAGTCGCATATCTGAATGAGATAACTGGATTCCTCCGGTTGCATTTGGAACAGGAGTAGATGCAAAATCCCGACGAATTACTTGCAAATGAGTGACATCATGTAAGAACCAGAGCATTTCGTGAAATCGGTAGAAACTTTATTGCTTTCACCGACTGATAGGGGAATATCATCAATACGGCTAAAGCTGAATCGCTTGAAGTCTAAGCAAGAATTCGGGTCCTCTTCCCCCTGCTGTGCAAAGATTCCAAAGCATGGTCGGAGATTTCTTCGATATACAACACTCATATCGGGAATAGCCCCACCTCTCTCATTTCTCGCGGGGGGAGGTAAAATCTACCGGTAGGAACCAAATTTTGTTCAATCTGCTGAATAGACAACCCATCTGGAATGAATATTATTCAGAGGAAACGACTTCGCTGGTAGGAGGAGTATCGTCCAGAAGAGCCCTCGATGATTTTCAAGTTTCAGCAATTTGATTTCCACCTGTGGACTACATTCATAGGGATGGCAGGTCCGTGAAGATATTGGATTTTCTTATCCTATCGAGAGGTACGGGCGGGAAAGCCGAATGAATCGAAAGATCCATGTTCGGTTTGGGAAGGGACCACAGATCTCTGGGAACCGGAGATATATAATCTACTTTCATTGACCAATCTACTGGAGAATTGTAAGGGAACAATCTTGAGTACTATTCGTGACGCGGAGGAACGTTATAAAGAGGCTACCGAAAAACTCAAGCAGGCTCGGACTCGTTTGCAACAAGCAAAAGTGAAAGCGGATGAGATCCGCGTGAATGGACTCACGCAAATGGAGGGGGAGAAGTGGGATCTCGTTGATGCGGCTGATGAAGATCCAAAAAGATTGGAGGATAGTAAAAATTATACTATTCGTTTTGAAAAACAACGGGCAATTGAACAGGTTCGCCAGCAAGTCTCTCGCCTTGCCTCAGAAAGAGCTCTGGAGAGTCCGAATAGTCGTTTAGATGGAGAATTGCATTTGCGCATGATTGATTATCACATTGGCCTATTCCGGGCCATGGAAAACGCAGTTGATTAGCTTCCGTATTAGCTTCCGTAGGTCCCATTTCTCAAGAAGATAGTAAATAGATGCTAATGGTAATAAATATTCGACCCGGCGAAATTAGCAGTATTATTTGCAAACAAATTGAGGGATATGTTCCAGAAGTAGAGGTTGTCAATACCGGCACCGTACTCCAAGTCAGAGATGGGATCGCTCGCATTCATGGTCTTAACGCTGGTGAATTGGCAGAATCTGAAGACAGTACAGTAGGAATTGCTCTGAATCCGGAATCTGATAATGTCGGGGCTGTATCGATGGGTGATGGTTTGGCCATACAGGAAGGAGGTTCTGTAAAAGCAACGGGAAGGATTGCCCAAGTACCAGTTAGTGATTCCTTCTCAGGTCGTGTCGCAAATGCTTTAGCTTAACCCATTGATGGCAGAGGCCAAATTCCAGCTTCTGAATCTAGACCGATTGAATCCCCTGCTCCGGGGATTATTTCAAGGCGTTCCGTATATGAACCCTCACAAACGGGTCTTATTGCTATTGACTCTATGATCCCCATAGGACGCGGCCAGCGTGAGTTAATAATTGGAGACAGACAGACGGGTAAAACAGCAGTAGCTACAGATACAATTTTGAATCAGAAAGGTCAAAATGTTATATGTGTTTATGTAGCGATTGGTCAAAAAGCCTCCTCCGTAGCTCAGGTAGTGAATACTTCTCAGGATCGTGGCACCATGGAATATACAATTGTGGTATCGGAGACTGCAAACTCTCCGGCTACTCTGCAATATCTCGCCCCCTATACAGGAGCAGCTCCGGCTGAATACTTCATGTATCGTAAACAACATACCCTGATTATCTATGATGATCTTTCTATGATTATCTATGATGATAGATGTCTCTCCTACTGAGAAGACCACCCGGACGAGAAGCATATCCAGGAGATGTTTTTTATCTACATTCGTGTCTCTTGGAAAGAGCGGCTAAATCAAGTACCCAATTAGGTGAAGGTAGCATGACCGCTTTGCCCATCGTCGAGACCCAGGCCGGAGATGTCTCAGCCTACATCCCGACTAATGTCATTTCTATCACTGATGGACAGATATTTCTATCAGCGGATCTATTCAATGCTGGAATTCGACCGGCAATCAATGTGGGGATTTCTGTATCTAGAGTAGGATCCGCCGCTTAGATCAAAGCCATGAAACAAGTAGCTGGTAAATCAAAATTGGAATTAGCTCAATTTGCTGAATTAGAAGCTTTTGCCTAATTTGCTTCTGATCTCGATAAAGCTACTCAAAATCAGCTAGCAAGGGGTCAGCGGCTACGTGAGTTACTTAAACAATCTCAATCATCCCCACTATCGGTAGAAGAACAAGTAGCTACTATTCATACCGGAGTTAATGGATATTTGGATATATTGGACATCGAGAAGGTGAAGAGATTCCTGGTTCAGTTACGTGAGTATATAACAACCAATAAACCCGGATCCGTCGAAATTATTTGTTCTACCAAGATGTTTACGGAACAAGCAGAGATGCTTTCAAAGGAAGCTATTAAAGAATATACGGAACTTTTCTTGCTTCGCGAGAAGTAAAAAATAACTTTCAGAACACGCAAAATATGTCTTGAGTAGGGGGTGGGAGGAAAGAAAAAGGATCAGAAGCCATTTGCAATTTGCAAACACCCATCAGTCGTATACACGGAATTACGTCCAATAGGATTCGAACCTATATTGGAGGTTTAGAAGACCTCTGTCCTATCCATTAGACGATGGACGCCCCCCCCCCTCGGGGGGGGCAGGAAATATGCTATGGACAAACAAAAACAATAACTTCGGTTTGTTCAAGGTATGGCTGCGTAGCGGGAGCCAGAACCCAAGCCTAGATTAGCGGGAATCGGGAGATGGAGAAGGGTAACTTAAACCGGTTCAATTGGTGAGCGAGTAGCGGGAATCGAACCCGCATCAGTAGCTTGGAAGGCTAGGGGTTATAGTCGATGCTACTGAATGAGTTCATTATGGCATCTCTAATTCAGAACCGAACGTGAAGGTCTCCCTTCATTCGGCTCCTCTATGGAATGGATAGTAGAAGGAGGAGCTTGAGGGAGATGAATATCCCCAGATACAAGCATAGAGAGATTCTTTTTCACTCTTCGCTGCGTAAACAGAGAAATGGAAAGCATTGGAATCTCATTCCGAAGACTCATTGCGGATATCTCCTCCTTCTCGACCAGGGTTACATTGCTGGTGAGAAGGATCCATAGCATCTATGTCAGTTTCTTCCGTATCCGACGAGACGGAAACACACTTCCTAGATGATCCCTGTGGAAAAGCATATTACTCCCATGACTCGTGAAAATACTTTGTCGAATCGAAGGTCAGCCGATGTCTCTTCCGGTTACTTCGTTTCTTATTTCTATAGATGACAATCCTTAGGAGAATATTTTTTCTTTCACCGAGTTATAGAATTGTCCACGAAATGCTTGATAATCCTGGTAAATAAGGATCGATCTTTTCATAACTATTTGGCTCGGATTCATTACTGGATCAGAGATTCAGTGACGATGAGACAAATATTTTGGGTTGCTATCCATAGATTCTACACTAGTTGTTCCGGGACCTCTGGATCCTAGAAAAATTCCGCTTCATTATTCCGATATGCAACTGGTTCGACTTCGCAAACGTAGGAATATATAGGAATGACAGGAATAACGCTTTCTACACCGACACTCATTGTAGGAAAGTATGTGGACTTCCCTTAGAAATAAAGCTTTTCGATCGAGTGAGAAATCAATTTGAAAGATCCCTCAGCTACCTGGTTCGAAAATGAAGCGAATCACACTTTTACCACTAAACCATACCCGCCACGATTGGATTGTATCATATATAAGTCTTTCCTGTCTAAGGATGGGTTGTAGCCAAAAGTGTTAGTAAAAAGGAGCTCCCCCCCCCCCCCGTTTCAAATATCCATCTCCGGAATTCAGTGTTTAATGAGAAATTTTCTTGCTTCCGGAGATGGTACGACAGAATTACAAATTTCCCTTACGGGCTGCTGATAGAGCAATTACTAGTGGTCCTGATGCAACTACTAATTATACGTTTACCATCCCCAGGGGGTATCCCTCCATTAGCAGGTTTTTCCGGTAAACCCTACCCCTTCTGGCATGGATGGAAAGCTGGCTCGTACCCATTAGTTCTGGTAGCTCCCATTACAAGTGTCATTTCTATATATCACTATCCGAAGATAATTAAATTAATGTTCACCGAAGGGGGTGACACATCAACAATTTACATACAGGATCCATTAGTTTCTCCATCTACTTCGATTTCGAAGAGTTCCATTGAAATAGCTATGATTGTTCGTGTACCAGCATCAACTCTACTGGGTATATCAATGGATCCCATCATCGAGATTACACGGAATACCTCATTCCAGACCTATTTTGAGTTGTCACATGAAATAATGGAATCTTTCTGAATGATTTGTATCCAAAGCCACTTCCGTCGCTCCAACTAATCCATTTCCGTAATTGGTGATGAAACAGTGTCGAAGAAATGATCACGCGCCTCCCAATGATCATTCGTCTCTTCCGGAGGAGATATAAGTATTTCCTGATGGTATCCATAATATTGTTCAATCCTTTGCAGTACTACAAGGATTGAACCCTCCTAATGGTACATGCGACTAAGTGATTCCCATATGGGAGCGGTTGTGTAAATGATTCGGTTCACACCCCCAGTCTTCTGCTCTGTAGCAATTCAGGTCGCTTCCCGATGAATTCCATGCTCCAATTTCGTCTTTATTCGAACCTGATCATCCCGGAAAGAGTAGATTAATTGATGGACGAACGGGTGATACTTCTGAACAATCGGTTACAATTGGGAAAGCTCATATGATGAAATTGATTCATCAGGTTGATGATAAGATTCACGCGTGATCCAGTGGGCCCCATGCACTTGTTACACAACAACCTTTTAGAGGGAAATCCAGACGAGGGGGACAATGAGTGGGAGAAATGGAAGTTTGGGCTTTGGAAGGTTTTGGTGTATCTTATATATTGCAAGAAATGCTTACTATTAAATCCGATCATATTTAAGCTCGTTATGAAGTACCTAATGCCACCGTGACTGGGAAACCCGTACCCAAGCCCGATATTGCTCCAAAATCTTTTCGATTGCTAGTTCGAGAATCATGATCTATGGGTTTCAATCTGGATCATAAATTGATACTTGAGGGGGATTCGAGAAGGGAAAGTAGAAATGTTTAATCGAGATATTTTCAATAAAAACAAACAGAATATTATTATCCCATGATTCATCAACAAAATTACCAACAACTCCGAATTGAATTGGCCTCTCCCGAACAGATTCGTAGTTGGGCTGAAAGAGAATTACCTAATGGAGAAATAGTTGGGTAAGTTACTCAACCTCATACGTTGCATTATAAAACCCATAAACCAGAGAGGGATGGTTTGTTCCGCGAAAGAATATCTGGGCCTATAGAGAGTGGAGTTCGTGCCCGTGGAACTTACTGATCCGTTGATAATGAAGAAGGAGATTCTAATTTTTGTAAGCATCGCGGAGTGGAATTTACTGACTCCCGGGTTCGGAGGTACCGAATGGGATACATCAAATTGGCATGTCCAGTAATTCATGTGTGGTTTTTGAAACGAATCCCCAGTTACGTTGCGAATCTCCTTACCAAACCTCTTAAAGAGTTAGAAAGCCCGGTATATTGCGATGTGTGACTTGGTTATACGTTCCAATTACCACAGAATGATCACAATCTGTCATCCCATCCGGTAGCGGTGGGATGCCTCCCATTTCGACATATCTTCCGTGGGGAGTATCATGTGGCTCGGAAAGGAGTATCGGAAAGATCTATAGATACTAAGGGAGGTTACTCCTCCAAGGTCAATTCCTATTAATTCATCGACTAGACTTCGTAATATAAATCACTACTTCTAGAATCAATCCAGATCTTTATCGGCGAGATCCTCCACCCGAGCCCCTTTCCAGATGAAAGATTATTCTATGAGGAGATATGGTTGCGGAAACTTATTCATCGCAGATACGTTTTCAATGACGTGACAACCATCGGAGTAGAGTGGGAACCTCGGGAGGAGTAATAACTGGATTATGAACAAGAGAAACCCCCCTTGTCCCTAATCAGAACCAATATTTCTGTGGGATAAGTATGTATACATGCAACAAGGGGGGGATGAGACTACTCAGTAAAAGGATTTCATCAATTTTTGACTTGAGTAACGAATAGCTATTCGATTCCCAATAAGTTTGGTTATCACGTCCCAATGCCACCGCGACCTCATATCTCGATATAGCTATTTGAGCCGGATGAGAGAAAACCCCGACGTCCGGTTCTGGGGGGGGGGGGGTTCCCACCCGGCCTATCCCGATCTTTTCCTTGCTAGGCCTGTAGCTGAAAAACCTACTCCATTGTGATCGCGAGGCTTGTTCAACTATGAAGATTGCTCATGGAGAGACATTTCTACCATCTCTTTTTCTACTCTAAACTTCGAGTCTTTCCAGGGGAGGGAAGTGGCTACTGGAGGGGATGCTATTAAGAAATGATTAGCTAGCTTGAATTCGCAGAGTGTTATGGATTGTGCGTATCCGGAGTGGCAAATATTGGCGAAGCAGGGATCCACCGGGAATGAGTGGGAGGATCGAACGATTCAAAGGAGAAAGGATCTTTTAGTCAGACGGATGAGACTGGCTAAGAATTTCCTTGGAACAAACATAAAACCAGAATGGATGGTTCTGGACTTACTACCGGTTCTTCCACCTGGATCGCGACCAATAATCGAACTCTATGAGGGTGAGTCAATTACTTCTGATTTCAATGAACTTCATAGGAAGATAATTCACCGGAATAATACCCCTATCGATTTTCTACTGGGAAGTGAATTCACACCGGACGGATCGATTGTGTGTCAAAAGAGACTTATTCAAGAAGCTGTAGATGCCTCCATTGATAAGGGTATACGTGGGCAACCAATGAGAGACATTAATAACAGGCCTTACAAATCTTTCTCTGAGGTTATTGAGGGGAAGGAAGGATGACTCCGCGAGAATTCGCTTGGAAAGTGGGTTGATTATCTGGGTCGTTTCGTTACCGTGGTAGGTCCGTCTCCCTCGTTACATCAATGTGGATCACCCCGAGAACCGTCGATAGAGCCTTCCCAAGCCTTCGTAATTCGTAATTCAATTGGACGACGCGTCGCTCGTAACCTGCGAGCTGCTAAGAATATGATTCGGAAGAAAGAATCAATTATACGGAAAGTTCTCCAGGAAGTTACGTAAGGTCATCCTGTATCGTTGAATCGAGCACCTACATTGCATAGATTGGGTATACAAGCGTTTCAACCTATTTTAATAGAAGGGCGTGCTATTCATCTGCATCCATTGGTTCGCGGGGGGTTCAACGCAGATTCTGACGGAGATCAAATGGCCGTACATGTACCTTCATCTCTAGAAGCTCAGACTGAGGCTCGTTCTCCAACGTTTTCACATACAAATTTATTATCTCCTGCTACAGGGGATCCCGTATCTGTACCAAGTCAGGACATGCTTCTCGGGCTTTATGTGCCGATGACTGAGAATAAACAAGGGATTTATGGAAACAGACATTCTCTTGCCACGGACGGGGAACCCAGTTCGTCCTCCAAGATACCTTATTTCACTAGTTATGATGATGTACTCAGGGCCAAGTAATTGAGGCGAATCGATTTGTATAGTCTTTTATGGCTCCGATGGAAGACGGATCTACGTATGATTAGCTCTAGAAATCGCGAATTGCCCATTGAATTTCAATACGAATCCTCGGGAACTTCTTTCCAGTTTTACGACAATTATCAGATTAGGAGGGATGAAAAGGGTAACATACTTGGCATATATATCCTCACAAATGCTGGTCGTATTTCGTCTAATCAACAAGTGAAAGAGGCAATACAGGGTACTTCTCAGCATCAGACTCAATCGATACCAGCTATAGAAATACAGAAGAAAATCCCGAAATCAACTCGTTTTATGAACTGGAATAATGAAGAATGAGGGAGTTTTTGACGCATCTGACAGATATGATCAATAGTTTGGATTTGCTGGTCAATGATGGTCATAAGATAAAAAAGGTTGAGGTTCCTACAACGGTCGATCAAGCTGAGTCGCTTTACTACAATAAGATGATGGACAAAACTGCGATGAGACAACTCATCAGTAGGTTGACACTTCATTTCGGGATTTCGCATATGATGAATATCCTGGATCAAATAAAGAGTTTGGGTTTCGAACAAGCTACAAAAGCATCTATTTCATCAGGCATCGATGATCCTTACGCAGTACCTATTAAAGGATGGCTTGTAGAAGATGCAGAGAAACAGGGTTCCGCCTCGGAGCAGTCTCATCGTTGCGGGGGTCTACATGCTGTAGAGAAATTACGTCACTTGATCGAGACGTGGTATGCGACAAGTGAGTGTCCGAAGAGAGAGATGAATCCAAATTTCAGGATGACTGATCCTCTGAATCCAGTCCATATGATGTCTTTTTCAGGAGCCTGAGGAAGTATATCCCAAGTCCACCAATTGCTCGGTATGAGAGGATTGATGTCGGATCCACGAGGACAGGTAATTGATCTACCTATCCGTAGCAATCTGCGCGAGGGTTTATCTCTGACAGAATATATCATTTCCCGTTATGGTGCTCGCAAAGGAGTGGTGGATACTGCGGTACGAACATCAGATGCTGGATATCTCACACGTAGGCTTGTCGAAGTAGTTCAACATATTGTTGTGCGTGAAAGAGATCGTGGGACTATCAGGGGCATTGCTGTGAATCTTATTGGGGGGGAAGAGGGATCCACACGAACGATACCACAACAGAGACTAGTTGGACGTGTGTTAGCAGGCAATGTATATCTAGATATGAGACGTATTGCTATGCGTAATCAGGATATTGATAATGAACCCGCCAGTAACTCAGTAGTAGCGACTGAACCGATACATGTAAGATCTCCCCCGACACGTAAAAGCATTTTCTGGATTTGTCAATTGTGTTACGGCTGGGGTCTCGCCCACCACGACTTGGTGGAATTGGGAGAAGCTGTAGGTATTATTGCGGGCTAACCAATCGGAGAACCAGGAACCCAATTAACATCAAGAACTTCTCATACTGGTGGAGTATTTACGGGTGATATCGCAGAACATGTATGAATCCCGTTCAATGGAATCATCAATTCTGATGAGAAGTCATTATATCCCACACGTACGCGACACGGACAGCCCGCTTGGACTATCAATAGATCCTTTCTCGGGAGCGATTCATCCTTCCCGAATGCAGCATACAACTCTCTGTCGTACTGCGCTCTCCGAGTGTACTTGTTCCCCCTCCCCCTCCTCTGCCAACAGCGAGTTTCTGGAAAGGGACTTCGATGGGAGAGAAAAGGAGGCGTTAAGAGACCCTCCTAGCTCAACCCTGGACACTCTAGGATCCTTCTTCGAACCTGCTCCTGTCGCTGGGGGATGAACAAAGACATTCCATTACATGGATCCGGAGGCTATGTAGTTATCCATATCAGGCACTCCTCCTATGTCTAGGTCCAATTTCCTGGTCCCTCTGGGGAGTCTTTCTGGAACTTTGACCCCCCCCCTCCAGATTCTTCCTTCCCCCCGGAGAAGTTCTATTGATTGCTGCTTCTGTGGACCTTCAAAGGAAGCAGAAAAGGCTCGGATAGTATGATCCCTCCGTCACCCCAGAATGAGAAGGGTGATCCCGTAGTTCTTGGTCCGTGAATATGTGTTATCAGGTGCTCCGTCTTTCACATCTAGGCCGAACTTCAACCTGTGCTCGGGAGATAGCCACCCATACACTGATAAGGAATGTATCGATTCCCGAGAGGAGGGGAGCCATCGGCGGGAATTGGTCCTCCCTGGATCGCCCGGATCCCACGAGTGAATGGGGGGTTGAATCCACATTAGATCTCACCTGAATCGCCTCATCTAGCCTCCTGAGGAGGAGTTTGGTCCCAAGACCTAGTCGAGGCAGGAAGAATACGCCATGCTAACGTTCCTTGGATGATCCACATCTTCGGGTCAGGCGCTGATGAGCACATTAAACTACCCATGTGTCTGGAAGCCTTCACAGCCCAAGCACAACGACGCAATTATCAGGGGCGTGCTCTACCACTGAGCTAATAGCCCGTCATGCAGGCCTCCCTATTGGGGGGCCTGCAGTACCGGGGCGGGGGGGAACCTATCTTCATCCCTCAGACTTCCCTTAGGAAGGAAGGGATTACTCTCAGCTTGTTCCAACCCGAGAGAATAAGCTCATGGACTCAGTCTTGCTTCAGTTTCAAGACTTCACTGTCGAGACAAGATAATCCCATCTATGATTGGGATGATCGCTTCTCCCGAAGAGTGAAACGGTGAATATGAGACCAAAGTGCCAAATAGGTATTAACTCTCCCTGAAAAGGAGGTGATCCAGCCGCACCTTCCAGTACAGCTACCTTGTTACGACTTCACTCCAGTCACTAGCCCTACCTTCGGCATCCCCCTCCCTCTGCGGTTAAGGTAATGACTTCGGGCATGGCCAGCTCC